>NC_086122.1:3428027-3630187 GCF_963921235.1 Mobula hypostoma | reverse complement strand
ATACCTCACCACTCTAAACTCCACAACCCTATCCACCACAGCCCCACATACCTCACCACTCTAAACTCCACAACCCTATCCACCACAGCCCCACATACCTCACCACTCTAAACTCCACAACCCTATCCACCACAGCCCCACATACCTCACCACTCTAAACTCCACAACCCTATCCACCACAGCCCCACATACCTCACCACTCTAAACTCCACAACCCTATCCACCACAGCCCCACATACCTCACCACTCTAAACTCCACACTCTAAACTCCACAACCCTATCCACCACAGCCCCACATACCTCACCACTCTAAACTCCACAACCCTATCCACCACAGCCCCACATACCTCACCACTCTAAACTCCACAACCCTATCCACCACAGCCCCACATACCCTACCACTCTAAACTCCACAACCCTATCCACCACAGCCCCACATACCTCACCACTCTAAACTCCACAACCCTATCCACCACAGCCCCACATACCTCACCACTCTAAACTCCACGACCCTATCCACCACAACCCCACATACCTCACCACTCTAAACTCCACAACCCTATCCACCACAGCCCCACATACCTCACCACTCTAAACTCCACAACCCTATCCACCACAGCCCCACATACCTCACCACTCTAAACTCCACAACCCTATCCACCACAGCCCCACATACCATACAGCTCTAAACTCCACTACCCTATCCACCACAGCCCCACATACCTCACCACTCTAAACTCCACAACCCTATCCACCACAACCCCACATACCTCACCACTCTAAACTCCACAACCCTATCCACCACAGCCCCACATACCTCACCACTCTAAACTCCACGACCCTATCCACCACAGCCCCACATACCTCACCACTCTAAACTCCACAACCCTATCCACCACAGCCCCACATACCCTACAGCTCTAAACTCCACGACCCTATCCACCACAGCCCCACATACCTCACCACTCTAAACTCCACAACCCTATCCACCACAGCCCCACATACCTCACCACTCTAAACTCCACAACCCTATCCACCACAACCCCACATACCTCACCACTCTAAACTCCACGACCCTATCCACCACAACCCCACATACCTCACCACTCTAAACTCCACGACCCTATCCACCACAGCCCCACATACCCTACAGCTCTCAACTCCACAACCCTATCCACCACAGTCCCACATACCTCACCACTCTAAACTCCACGACCCTATCCACCACAGCCCCACATACCTCACCACTCTAAACTGCACAACCCTATCCACCACAACCCCATATGCCTCACCACTCTAAATTCCACAATGCTATCCACCACAGTCCCACATACCTCACCACTCTAAACTCCATGACCCTATCCACCACAGCCCCACATACCGCACCACTCTAAACTCCAGGACCCTATCCACCACCCCCCCACATACCTCACCACTCTAAACTCCACAACCCTATCCACCACAACCCCACATACCCTACAACTCTAAACTCCACAACCCTATCCACCACAGCCCCATATGCCTCACCACTCTAAACTCCACAACCCTATCCACCACAGCCCCACATACCTCACCACTCTAAACTCCACGACCCTATCCACCACAGCCCCACATACCTCACCACTCTAAACTCCACAACCCTATCCACCACAGCCCCACATACCTCACCACTCTAAACTCCACAACCCTATCCACCACAGCCCCACATACCTCACCACTCTAAACTCCACAACC
The DNA here is from genome assembly GCF_963921235.1 of Mobula hypostoma. Lineage (NCBI taxonomy): Eukaryota > Metazoa > Chordata > Chondrichthyes > Myliobatiformes > Myliobatidae > Mobula > Mobula hypostoma. The sequence goes on along the minus strand of NC_086122.1, from coordinate 3,628,453 downwards.
CTATCCACCGCAACCCCACATACCTCACCACTCTAAACTCCACAACCCTATCCACCACAGCCCCACATACCTCACCACTCTAAACTCCACAACCCTATCCAGAACAGCCCCACATACCTCACCACTCTAAACTCCACAACCCTATCCACCACAGCCCCACATACCTCACCACTCTAAACTCCACAACCCTATCCACAACAGCCCCACAAACCCTACAACTCTAAACTCCACAACCCTATCCACCGCAACCCCACATACCTCACCACTCTAAACTCCACAACCCTATCCACAACAGCCCCACAAACCCTACAACTCTAAACTCCACAACCCTATCCACCACAGCCCCACATACCTCACCACTCTAAACTCCACAACCCTATCCACCACAGCCCCACATACCTCACCACTCTAAACTCCACAACCCTATCCACCACAGCCCCACATACCTCACCACTCTAAACTCCACAACCCTATCCACCACAGCCCCACATACCTCACCACTCTAAACTCCACAACCCTATCCACCACAGCCCCACATACCTCACCACTCTAAACTCCACAACCCTATCCACCACAGCCCCACATACCTCACCACTCTAAACTCCACAACCCTATCCACCACAGCCCCACATACCTCACCACTCTAAACTCCACAACCCTATCCACCACAGCCCCACATACCTCACCACTCTAAACTCCACAACCCTATCCACCACAGCCCCACATACCTCACCACTCTAAACTCCACAACCCTATCCACCACAGCCCCACATACCTCACCACTCTAAACTCCACAACCCTATCCACCACAGCCCCACATACCTCACCACTCTAAACTCCACAGCCCCACATGCCTCACCACTCTAAACTCCACAACCCTATCCACCACAGCCCCACATACCTCACCACTCTAAACTCCACAATCCTATCCACCACAGCCCCACATACCTCACCACTCTAAACTCCACAACCCTATCCACCACAGCCCCACATACCCTATAGCTCTAAACTCCACTACCCTATCCACCACAGCCCCACATACCTCACCACTCTAAACTCCACAACCCTATCCACCACAGCCCCACATACCTCACCACTCTAAACTCCACAATCCTATCCACCACAGCCCCACATACCTCACCACTCTAAACTCCACAACCCTATCCACCACAGCCCCACATACCCTACAGCTCTAAACTCCACTACCCTATCCACCACAGCCCCACATACCTCACCACTCTAAACTCCACAACCCTATCCACCACAGCCCCACATACCTCACCACTCTAAACTCCACGACCCTATCCACCACAACCCCACATACCTCACCACTCTAAACTCCACAACCCTATCCACCACAGCCCCACATACCTCACCACTCTAAACTCCACAACCCTATCCACCACAGCCCCACATACCTCACCACTCTAAACTCCACAACCCTATCCACCACAGCCCCACATACCCTACCACTCTAAACTCCACGACCCTATCCACCACAGCCCCACATACCTCACCACTCTAAACTCCACAACCCTATCCACCACAACCCCACATACCTCACCACTCTAAACTCCACAACCCTATCCACCACAGCCCCACATACCTCACCACTCTAAACTCCACGACCCTATCCACCACAGCCCCACATACCTCACCACTCTAAACTCCACGACCCTATCCACCACAACCCCACATACCTCACAACTCTAAACTCCACAACCCTATCCACCACAGCCCCACATACCTCACCACTCTAAACTCCACAACCCTATCCACCACAGCCCCACATACCCTACAACTCTAAACTCCACAACCCTATCCACCACAACCCCACATACCTCACCACTCTAAACTCCACAACCCTATCCACCACAGCCCCACATACCTCACCACTCTAAACTCCACAACCCTATCCACCACAGCCCCACATACCCTACAACTCTAAACTCCACAACCCTATCCACCACAGCCCCACATACCTCACCACTCTAAACTCCACAACCCTATCCACCACAGCCCCACATACCCTACCACTCTAAACTCCACAACACTATCCACCACAGCCCCACATACCTCACCACTCTAAACTCCACGACCCTATCCACCACAGCCCCACATACCTCACCACTCTAAACTCCACAACCCTATCCACCACAGCCCCACATACCTCACCACTCTAAACTCCACAACCCTATCCACAACAGCCCCACATACCTCACCACTCTAAACTCCACAACCCTATCCACCACAGCCCCACATACCTCACCACTCTAAACTCCACAACCCTATCCACAACAGCCCCACATACCTCACAACTCTAAACTCCACAACCCTATCCACCACAGCCCCACATACCTCACCACTCTAAACTCCACAACCCTATCCACCACAGCCCCACATACCTCACCACTCTAAACTCCACAACCCTATCCACCACAGCCCCACATACCTCACCACTCTAAACTCCACAGCCCCACATGCCTCACCACTCTAAACTCCACAACCCTATCCACCACAGCCCCACATACCTCACCACTCTAAACTCCACAATCCTATCCACCACAGCCCCACATACCTCACCACTCTAAACTCCACAACCCTATCCACCACAGCCCCACATACCTCACCACTCTAAACTCCACAACCCTATCCACCACAGCCCCACATACCTCACAACCCTATACCCTACAGCTCTAAACTCCACTACCCTATCCACCACAGCCCGACATACCTCACCACTCTAAACTCCACAACCCTATCCACCACAGCCCCACATACCACACCACTCTAAACTCCACAATCCTATCCACCACAGCCCCACATACCTCACCACTCTAAACTCCACAACCCTATCCACCACAGCCCCACATACCCTACAGCTCTAAACTCCACTACCCTATCCACCACAGCCCGACATACCTCACCACTCTAAACTCCACAACCCTATCCACCACAGCCCCACATACCACACCACTCTAAACTCCACGACCCTATCCACCACAACCCCACATACCACACCACTCTAAACTCCACAACCCTAATCCACCACAACCCCACATACCTCACCACTCTAAACTCCACAACCCTATCCACCACAGCCCCACATACCTCACCACTCTAAACTCCACAACCCTATCCACCACAGCCCCACATACCTCACCACTCTAAACTCCACAACCCTATCCACCACAGCCCCACATACCTCACCACTCTAAACTCCACGACCCTATCCACCACAACCCCACATACCTCACCACTCTAAACTCCACAACCCTATCCACCACAGCCCCACATACCTCACCACTCTAAACTCCACAATCCTATCCACCACAGCCCCACATACCTCACCACTCTAAACTCCACAACCCTATCCACCACAGCCCCACATACCTCACCACTCTAAACTCCACGACCCTATCCACCACAGCCCCACATACCTCACCACTCTAAACTCCACGACCCTATCCACCACAACCCCACATACCTCACCACTCTAAATTCCACAATCCTATCCACCACAGCCCCACATACCTCACCACTCTAAACTCCACGACCCTATCCACCACAGCCCCACATACCTAACCACTGTAAACTCCACGACCCTATCCACCACACCCCACATATCCTACAACTCTAAACTCCACAACCCTATCCACCACAGCCCCACATACCTCACCACTCTAAACTCCACAACCCTATCCACCACAGCCCCACATACCTCACCACTCTAAACTCCACGACCCTATCCACCACAACCCCACATACCTCACCACTCTAAACTCCACGACCCTATCCACCACAGCCCCACATACCTCACCACTCTAAACTCCACAACCCTATCCACCACAGCCCCACATACCTCACCACTCTAAACTCCACGACCCTATCCACCACACCCCACATATCCTACAACTCTAAACTCCACAACCCTATCCACCACAGCCCCACATACCTCACCACTCTAAACTCCACAACCCTATCCACCACAGCCCCACATACCTCACCACTCTAAACTCCACAACCCTATCCACCACAGCCCCACATACCTCACCACTCTAAACTCCACAACCCTATCCACCACAGCCCCACATACCTCACCACTCTAAACTCCACGACCCTATCCACCACAGCCCCACATACCTCACCACTCTAAACTCCACAACCCTATCCACCACAGCCCCACATACCTCACCACTCTAAACTCCACAACCCTATCCACCACAGCCCCACATACCTCACCACTCTAAACTCCACAACCCTATCCACCACAGCCCCACATACCACTCAACTCTAAACTCCACAACCCTATCCACCACAGCCCCACATACCTCACCACTCTAAACTCCACAACCCTATCCACCACAGCCCCACATACCCTACAACTCTAAACTCCACAACCCTATCCACCACAACCCCACATACCTCACCACTCTAAACTCCACAACCCTATCCACCACAGCCCCACATACCTCACCACTCTAAACTCCACAACCCTATCCACCACAACCCCACATACCTCACCACTCTAAACTCCACGACCCTATCCACCACAGCCCCACATACCTCACCACTCTAAACTCCACAACCCTATCCACCACAGCCCCACATACCCTACAACTCTAAACTCCACGACCCTATCCACCACAACCCCACATACCTCACCACTCTAAACTCCACAACCCTATCCACCACAGCCCCACATACCTCACCACTCTAAACTCCACAACCCTATCCACCACAACCCCACATACCTCACCACTCTAAACTCCACAACCCTATCCACCACAGCCCCACATACCCTACAGCTCTAAACTCCACGACCCTATCCACCACAGCCCCACATACCTCACCACTCTAAACTCCACAACCCTATCCACCACAGCCCCACATACCTCACCACTCTAAACTCCACAACCCTATCCACCACAGCCCCACATACCTCACCACTCTAAACTCCACAACCCTATCCACCACAGCCCCACATACCTCACCACTCTAAACTCCACGACCCTATCCACCACAGCCCCACATACCTCACCACTCTAAACTCCACAACCCTATCCACCACAGCCCCACATACCTCACCACTCTAAACTCCACAACCCAATCCACCACAGCCCCACATACCTCACCACTCTAAACTCCACAACCCTATCCACCACAGCCCCACATACCTCACCACTCTAAACTCCACAACCCTATCCACCACAGCCCCACATACCTCACCACTCTAAACTCCACAACCCCATCCACCACAGCCCCACATACCTCACCACTCTAAACTCCACAACCCTATCCACCACAGCCCCACATACCTCACAACTCTAAACTCCACAACCCTATCCACCACAGCCCCACATACCTCACCACTCTAAACTCCACAACCCTATCCACCACAGCCCCACATACCTCACCACTCTAAACTCCACAACCCTATCCACCACAGCCCCACATACCTCACCACTCTAAACTCCACAGCCCCACATGCCTCACCACTCTAAACTCCACAACCCTATCCACCACAGCCCCACATGCCTCACCACTCTAAACTCCACAATCCTATCCACCACAGCCCCACATACCTCACCACTCTAAACTCCACAACCCTATCCACCACAGCCCCACATACCACACCACTCTAAACTCCACAATCCTATCCACCACAGCCCCACATACCTCACAACCCTATACCCTACAGCTCTAAACTCCACTACCCTATCCACCACAGCCCGACATACCTCACCACTCTAAACTCCACAACCCTATCCACCACAGCCCCACATACCACACCACTCTAAACTCCACAATCCTATCCACCACAGCCCCACATACCTCACCACTCTAAACTCCACAACCCTATCCACCACAGCCCCACATACCCTACAGCTCTAAACTCCACTACCCTATCCACCACAGCCCGACATACCTCACCACTCTAAACTCCACAACCCTATCCACCACAGCCCCACATACCACACCACTCTAAACTCCACGACCTATCCACCACAACCCCACATACCTCACCACTCTAAACTCCACGACCCTATCCACCACAACCCCACATACCTCACCACTCTAAACTCCACAACCCTATCCACCACAGCCCCACATACCTCACCACTCTAAACTCCACAACCCTATCCACCACAGCCCCACATACCTCACCACTCTAAACTCCACGACCCTATCCACCACAACCCCACATACCTCACCACTCTAAACTCCACGACCCTATCCACCACAACCCCACATACCTCACCACTCTAAACTCCACAACCCTATCCACCACAGCCCCACATACCTCACCACTCTAAACTCCACAACCCTATCCACCACAGCCCCACATACCTCACCACTCTAAACTCCACGACCCTATCCACCACAGCCCCACATACCTCACCACTCTAAACTCCACGACCTATCCACCACAACCCAACATACCTCACCACTCTAAACTCCACAATCCTATCCACCACAGACCCACATACCTCAACACTCTAAACTCCACAACCCTATCCACCACAGCCCCACATACCTCACCACTCTAAACTCCACGACCCTATCCACCACAACCCCACATACCCTACAACTCTAAACTCCACAACCCTATCCACCACAGCCCCACATACCTCACCACTCTAAACTCCACAACCCTATCCACCACAGCCCCACATACCTCACCACTCTAAACTCCACGACCTATCCACCACAACCCCACATACCTCACCACTCTAAACTCCACGACCCTATCCACCACAGCCCCACATACCTCACAACTCTAAACTCCACAATCCTATCCACCACAGCCCCACATACCTCACCACTCTAAACTCCACGACCCCATCCACCACAGCCCCACATACCCTACAGCTCTAAACCCTACAACCCTATCCACCACAGCCCCACATACCTCACCACACTAAACTCCACAACCCTATCCACCACAGCCCCACATACCTCACCACTCTAAACTCCACAACCCTATCCACCACAGCCCCACATACCTCACCACTCTAAACTCCACAACCCTATCCACCACAGCCCCACATACCTCACCACACTAAACTCCACAACCCTATCCACCACAGCCCAACATACCTCACCACTCTAAACTCCACAACCCTATCCACCACAGCCCCACATACCTCACAACTCTAAACTCCACAACCCTATCCACCACAGCCCCACATACCTCACCACTCTAAACTCCACAACCCTATCCACCACAGCCCCACATACCTCACCACTCTAAACTCCACAGCCCCACATGCCTCAGCACTCTAAACTCCACAACCCTATCCACCACAGCCCCACATACCTCACCACTCTAAACTCCACAACCCTATCCACCACAGCCCCACATACCTCACCACTCTAAACTCCACAATCCTATCCACCACAGCCCCACATACCTCACCACTCTAAACTCCACAACCCTATCCACCACAGCCCCACATACCCTACAGCTCTAAACTCGACTACCCTATCCACCACAGCCCGACATACCTCACCACTCTAAACTCCACAACCCTATCCACCACAGCCCCACATACCACACCACTCTAAACTCCACAATCCTATCCACCACAGCCCCACATACCTCACCACTCTAAACTCCACAACCCTATCCACCACAGCCCCACATACCCTACAGCTCTAAACTCCACTACCCTATGCACCACAGCCCGACATACCTCACCACTCTAAACTCCACAACCCTATCCACCACAGCCCCACATACCACACCACTCTAAACTCCACGACCTATCCACCACAACCCCACATACCTCACCACTCTAAACTCCACAACCTTATCCACCACAGCCCCACATACTTCACCACTCTAAACTCCACAACCCTATCCACCACAGCCCCACATACCTCACCACTCTAAACTCCACAACCCTATCCACCACAGCCCCACATACCCTACAGCTCTAAACTCCACGACCCTATCCACCACAGCCCCACATACCTCACCACTCTAAACTCCACAACCCTATCCACCACAACCCCACATACCTCACCACTCTAAACTCCACAACACTATCCACCACAGCCCCACATACATCACCACTCTAAACTCCACGACCCTATCCACCACAGCCCCACATACCTCACCACTCTAAACTCCACGACCCTATCCACCACAACCCAACATACCTCACAACTCTAAACTCCACAATCCTATCCACCACAGCCCCACATACCTCACCACTCTAAACTCCACAACCCTATCCACCACAGCCCCACATACCCTACAACTCTAAACTCCACGACCCTATCCACCACAGCCCCACATACCTCACCACTCTAAACTCCACAACCCTATCCACCACAATCCCACATACCTCACAACTCTAAACTCCACAACCCTATCCACCACAGCCCCACATACCCTACAACTCTAAACTCCACAACCCTATCCACCACAGCCCCACATACCTCACCACTCTAAACTCCACAACCCTATCCACCACAGACCCACATACCCTACAACTCTAAACTCCACAACTCTATCTACCACAGCCCCACATACCTCACCACTCTAAACTCCACAACCCTATCCACCACAGCCCCACATACCCTACAACTCTAAACTCCACAACCCTATCCACCACAGCCCCACATACCTCACCACTCTAAACTCCACAACCCTATCCACCACAGCCCCACATACCTCACCACTCTAAACTCCACAACCCTATCCACCACAGCCCCACATACCTCACCACTCTAAACTCCACAACCCTATCCACCACAGCCCCACATACCTCACCACTCTAAACTCCACAACCCTATCCACCACAGCCCCACATACCTCACCACTCTAAACTCCACAACCCTATCCACCACAGCCCCACATACCCTACAACTCTAAACTCCACAATCCTATCCACCACAGCCCCACATACCTCACCACTCTAAACTCCACGACCCTATCCACCACAGCCCCACATACCCTACAGCTCTAAACTCCACAACCCTATCCACCACAGCCCCACATACCTCACCACTCTAAACTCCACGACCCTATCCACCACAGCCCCACATACCTCACCACTCTAAACTCCACAACCCTATCCACCACAGCCCCACATACCTCACCACTCTAAACTCCACAACCCTATCCACCACAGCCCCACATACCTCACCACTCTAAACTCCACAACCCTATCCACCACAGCCCCACATACCTCACAACTCTAAACTCCACAACCCTATCCACCACAGCCCCACATACCTCACCACTCTAAACTCCACAACCCTATCCACCACAGCCCCACATACCTCACCACTCTAAACTCCACAACCCTATCCACCACAGCCCCACATACCTCACCACTCTAAACTCCACAGCCCCACATGCCTCACCACTCTAAACTCCACAACCCTATCCACCACAGCCCCACATGCCTCACCACTCTAAACTCCACAATCCTATCCACCACAGCCCCACATACCTCACCACTCTAAACTCCACAACCCTATCCACCACAGCCCCACATACCTCACCACTCTAAACTCCACAATCCTATCCACCACAGCCCCACATACCTCACAACCCTATACCCTACAGCTCTAAACTCCACTACCCTATCCACCACAGCCCGACATACCTCACCACTCTAAACTCCACAACCCTATCCACCACAGCCCCACATACCACACCACTCTAAACTCCACAACCCTATCCACCACAGCCCCACATACCTCACCACTCTAAACTCCACAACCCTATCCACCACAGCCCCACATACCCTACAGCTCTAAACTCCACAACCCTATCCACCACAGCCCCACATACCTCACCACTCTAAACTCCACAACCCTATCCACCACAGCCCCACATACCACACCACTCTAAACTCCACGACCTATCCACCACAACCCCACATACCTCACCACTCTAAACTCCACGACCTATCCACCACAACCCCACATACCTCACCACTCTAAACTCCACAACCCTATCCACCACAGCCCCACATACCCTACAACTCTAAACTCCGCAATCCTATCCACCACAGCCCCACATACCTCACCACTCTAAACTCCACGACCCTATCCACCACAGCCCCACATACCCTACAGCTCTAAACCCTACAACCCTATCCACCACAGCCCCACATACCTCACCACACTAAACTCCACAACCCTATCCACCACAGCCCCACATACCTCACCACTCTAAACTCCACAACCCTATCCACCACAGTCCCACATACCTCACCACTCTAAACTCCACAACCCCATCCACCACAGCCCAACATACCTCACCACTCTAAACTCCACAACCCTATCCACCACAGCCCCACATACCTCACAACTCTAAACTCCACAACCCTATCCACCACAGCCCCACATACCTCACCACTCTAAACTCCACAACCCTATCCACCACGGCCCCACATACCTCACCACTCTAAACTCCACAACCCTATCCACCACAGCCCCACATACCTCACCACTCTAAACTCCACAGCCCCACATGCCTCAGCACTCTAAACTCCACAACCCTATCCACCACAGCCCCACATGCCTCACCACTCTAAACTCCACAATCCTATCCACCACAGCCCCACATACCTCACCACTCTAAACTCCACAACCCTATCCACCACAGCCCCACATACCCTACAGCTCTAAACTCCACTACCCTATCCACCACAGCCCGACATACCTCACCACTCTAAACTCCACAACCCTATCCACCACAGCCCCACATACCACACCACTCTAAACTCCACAATCCTATCCACCACAGCCCCACATACCTCACCACTCTAAACTCCACAACCCTATCCACCACAGCCCCACATACCCTACAGCTCTAAACTCCACTACCCTATCCACCACAGCCCGACATACCTCACCACTCTAAACTCCACAACCCTATCCACCACAGCCCCACATACCACACCACTCTAAACTCCACGACCTATCCACCACAACCCCACATACCTCACCACTCTAAACTCCACAACCTTATCCACCACAGCCCCACATACTTCACCACTCTAAACTCCACAACCCTATCCACCACAGCCCCACATACCTCACCACTCTAAACTCCACAACCCTATCCACCACAGCCCCACATACCATACAGCTCTAAACTCCACTACCCTATCCACCACAGCCCCACATACCTCACCACTCTAAACTCCACAACCCTATCCACCACAACCCCACATACCTCACCACTCTAAACTCCACAACACTATCCACCACAGCCCCACATACTTCACCACTCTAAACTCCACGACCCTATCCACCACAGCCCCACATACCTCACCACTCTAAACTCCACGACCCTATCCACCACAACCCAACATACCTCACAACTCTAAACTCCACAATCCTATCCACCACAGCCCCACATACCTCACCACTCTAAACTCCACAACCCTATCCACCTCAGCCCCACATACCCTACAACTCTAAACTCCACGACCCTATCTACCACAACCCCACATACCTCACCACTCTAAACTCCACAACCCTATCCACCACAATCCCACATACCTCACAACTCTAAACTCCACAACCCTATCCACCACAGCCCCACATACCCTACAACTCTAAACTCCACAACCCTATCCACCACAGACCCACATACCCTACAACTCTAAACTCCACAACTCTATCTACCACAGCCCCACATACCTCACCACTCTAAACTCCACAACCCTATCCACCACAGCCCCACATACCTCACCACTCTAAACTCCACAACCCCATCCACCACAGCCCCACATACTTCACCACTCTAAACTCCACAATCCTATCCACCACAGCCCACATACCTCACCACTCTAAACTCCACAACCCTATCCACCGCAACCCCACATACCTCACCACTCTAAACTCCACAACCCTATCCACCACAGCCCCACATACCTCACCACACTAAACTCCACAACCCTATCCACCACAGCCCCACATACCTCACCACTCTAAACTCCACAACCCTATCCACCACAGCCCCACATACCCTACAACTCTAAACTCCACAATCCTATCCACCACAGCCCCACATACCTCACCACTCTAAACTCCACGACCCTATCCACCACAGCCCCACATACCCTACAGCTCTAAACTCTACAACCCTATCCACCACAGCCCCACATACCTCACCACTCTAAACTCCACGACCCTATCCACCACAGCCCCACATACCTCACCACACTAAACTCCACAACCCTATCCACCACAGCCCCACATACCTCACCACTCTAAACTCCACAACCCTATCCACCACAGTCCCACATACCTCACCACTCTAAACTCCACAACCCCATCCACCACAGCCCCACATACCTCACCACTCTAAACTCCACAACCCTATCCACCACAGCCCCACATACCTCACAACTCTAAACTCCACAACCTTATCCACCACAGCCCCACATACCTCACCACTCTAAACTCCACAACCCTATCCACCACAGCCCCACATACCTCACCACTCTAAACTCCACAACCCTATCCACCACAGCCCCACATACCTCACCACTCTAAACTCCACAGCCCCACATGCCTCACCACTCTAAACTCCACAACCCTATCCACCACAGCCCCACATGCCTCACCACTCTAAACTCCACAATCCTATCCACCACAGCCCCACATACCTCACCACTCTGAACTCCACAACCCTATCCACCACAGCCCCACATACCACACCACTCTAAACTCCACAATCCTATCCACCACAGCCCCACATACCTCACAACCCTATACCCTACAGCTCTAAACTCCACTACCCTATCCACCACAGCCCGACATACCTCACCACTCTAAACTCCACAACCCTATCCACCACAGCCCCACATACCACACCACTCTAAACTCCACAATCCTATCCACCACAGCCCCACATACCTCACCACTCTAAACTCCACAACCCTATCCACCACAGCCCCACATACCCTACAGCTCTAAACTCCACTACCCTATCCACCACAGCCCGACATACCTCACCACTCTAAACTCCACAATCCTATCCACCACAGCCCCACACACCACACCACTCTAAACTCCACGACCTATCCACCACAACCCCACATACCTCACCACTCTAAACTCCACGACCTATCCACCACAACCCCACATACCTCACCACTCTAAACTCCACAACCCTATCCACCACAGCCCCACATACCACACCACTCTAAACTCCACGACCTATCCACCAGAACCCCACATACCTCACCACTCTAAACTCCACAACCCTGTCCACCACAGCCCCACATACCTCACCACTCTAAACTCCACGACCTATCCACCACAACCCCACATACTTCACCACTCTACACTCCACGACCCTGTCCACCACAACCCCACATACCTCACCACTCTAAACTCCACAATCCTACCCACCACAGCCCCACATACCTCACCACTCTAAACTCCACAACCCTATCCACCACAGCCCCACATACCTCACCACTCTAAACTCCACGACCCTATCCACCACAGCCCCACATACCTCACCACTCTAAACTCCACGACCTATCCACCACAACCCAACATACCTCACCACTCTAAACTCCACAATCCTACCCACCACAGCCCCACATACCTCAACACTCTAAACTGCACAACCCTATCCACCACAGCCCCATATACCTCACCACTGTAAACTCCACGACCCTATCCACCACACCCCACATACCCTACAACTCTAAACTCCACAACCCTATCCACCACAGCCCCACATACCTCACCACTCTAAACTCCACAACCCTATCCACCACAGCCCCACATACCTCACCACTCTAAACTCCACGACCTATCCACCACAACCCAACATACCTCACCACTCTAAACTCCACGACCCTATCCACCACAGCCCCACATACCTCAACACTCTAAACTGCACAACCCTATCCACCACAGCCCCACATACCTCACCACTGTAAACTCCATGACCCTATCCACCACACCCCACATACCCTACAACTCTAAACTCCACAACCCTATCCACCACAGCCCCACATACCTCACCACTCTAAACTCCACAACCCTATCCACCACAGCCCCACATACCTCACCACTATAAACTCCACAACCCTATCCACAACAGCCCTACATACCTCACCACACTAAACTCCAGAATCCTATCCACCACAGACCCACATACCTCAACACTCTAAACTCCACAATCCTATCCACCACAGCCCCACATACCTCACCACTCTAAACACCACAACCCTATCCACCACAGCCCCACATACCCTACAACTCTAAACTCCACAACCCTATCTACCACAGCCCCACATACCTCACCACACTAAACTCCACATCCCTATCTACCACAGCCCCACATACCTCACCACTCTAAACTCCACAACCCTATCCACCACAACCCCACATACCTCACCACTCTAAACTCCACGACCCTATCCACCACAGCCCCACATACCTCACCACTCTAAACTCCACGACCCTATCCACCACAGCCCCACATACCCTACAACTCTAAACTCCACGACCCTATCCACCACAACCCCACATACCTCACCACTCTAAACTCCACAACCCTATCCACCACAGCCCCACATACCTCACCACTCTAAACTCCACAACCCTATCCACCACAACCCCATATACCTCACCAGTCTAAACTCCACGACCCTATCCACCACAGCCCCACATACCCTACAGCTCTAAACTCCACAACCCTATCCACCACAGTCCCACATACCTCACCACTCTAAACTCCACGACCCTATCCACCACAGCCCCACATACCTCACCACTCTAAACTGCACAACCCTATCCACCACAACCCCATATGCCTCACCACTCTAAATTCCACAATGCTATCCACCACAGACCCACATACCTCACCACTCTAAACTCCACGACCCTATCCACCATAGCCCCACATACCGCACCACTCTAACTCCAGGACCCTATCCACCACAGCCCCACATACCTCACCACTCTAAACTCCACGACCCTATCCACCACAGCCCCACATACCTCACCACACTAAACTCCACAACCCTATCCACCACAGCCCCACATACCTCACCACTCTAAACTCCACAACCCTATCCACCACAGTCCCACATACCTCACCACTCTAAACTCCACAACCCCATCCACCACAGCCCCACATACCTCACCACTCTAAACTCCACAACCCTATCCACCACAGCCCCACATACCTCACAACTCTAAACTCCACAACCCTATCCACCACAGCCCCACATACCTCACCACTCTAAACTCCACAACCCTATCCACCACAGCCCCACATACCTCACCACTCTAAACTCCACAACCCTATCCACCACAGCCCCACATACCTCACCACTCTAAACTCCACAGCCCCACATGCCTCACCACTCTAAACTCCACAACCCTATCCACCACAGCCCCACATGCCTCACCACTCTAAACTCCACAATCCTATCCACCACAGCCCCACATACCTCACCACTCTGAACTCCACAACCCTATCCACCACAGCCCCACATACCACACCACTCTAAACTCCACAATCCTATCCACCACAGCCCCACATACCTCACAACCCTATACCCTACAGCTCTAAACTCCACTACCCTATCCACCACAGCCCGACATACCTCACCACTCTAAACTCCACAACCCTATCCACCACAGCCCCACATACCACACCACTCTAAACTCCACAATCCTATCCACCACAGCCCCACATACCTCACCACTCTAAACTCCACAACCCTATCCACCACAGCCCCACATACCCTACAGCTCTAAACTCCACTACCCTATCCACCACAGCCCGACATACCTCACCACTCTAAACTCCACAATCCTATCCACCACAGCCCCACACACCACACCACTCTAAACTCCACGACCTATCCACCACAACCCCACATACCTCACCACTCTAAACTCCACGACCTATCCACCACAACCCCACATACCTCACCACTCTAAACTCCACAACCCTATCCACCACATCCCCACATACCTCACCACTCTAAACTCCACAACCCTGTCCACCACAGCCCCACATACCTCACCACTCTAAACTCCACGACCTATCCACCACAACCCCACATACTTCACCACTCTACACTCCACGACCCTGTCCACCACAACCCCACATACCTCACCACTCTAAACTCCACAATCCTACCCACCACAGCCCCACATACCTCACCACTCTAAACTCCACAACCCTATCCACCACAGCCCCACATACCTCACCACTCTAAACTCCACGACCCTATCCACCACAGCCCCACATACCTCACCACTCTAAACTCCACGACCTATCCACCACAACCCAACATACCTCACCACTCTAAACTCCACAATCCTACCCACCACAGCCCCACATACCTCAACACTCTAAACTGCACAACCCTATCCACCACAGCCCCATATACCTCACCACTGTAAAGTCCACGACCCTATCCACCACACCCCACATACCCTACAACTCTAAACTCCACAACCCTATCCACCACAGCCCCACATACCTCACCACTCTAAACTCCACAACCCTATCCACCACAGCCCCACATACCTCACCACTCTAAACTCCACGACCTATCCACCACAACCCAACATACCTCACCACTCTAAACTCCACGACCCTATCCACCACAGCCCCACATACCTCACAACTCTAAACTCCGCAATCCTATCCACCACAGCCCCACATACCTCACCACTCTAAACTCCACGACCCTATCCACCACAGCCCCACATACCCTACAGCTCTAAACCCTACAACCCTATCCACCACAGCCCCACATACCTCACCACACTAAACTCCACAACCCTATCCACCACAGCCCCACATACCTCACCACTCTAAACTCCACAACCCTATCCACCACAGCCCCACATACCTCACCACTCTAAACTCCACAACCCTATCCACCACAGCCCCACATACCTCACCACACTAAACTCCACAACCCTATCCACCACAGCCCAACATACCTCACCACTCTAAACTCCACAACCCTATCCACCACAGCCCCACATACCTCACAACTCTAAACTCCACAACCCTATCCACCACAGCCCCACATACCTCACCACTCTAAACTCCACAACCCTATCCACCACGGCCCCACATACCTCACCACTCTAAACTCCACAACCCTATCCACCACAGCCCCACATACCTCACCACTCTAAACTCCACAGCCCCACATGCCTCAGCACTCTAAACTCCACAACCCTATCCACCACAGCCCCACATACCTCACCACTCTAAACTCCACAACCCTATCCACCACAGCCCCACATGCCTCACCACTCTAAACTCCACAATCCTATCCACCACAGCCCCACATACCTCACCACTCTAAACTCCACAACCCTATCCACCACAGCCCCACATACCCTACAGCTCTAAACTCGACTACCCTATCCACCACAGCCCGACATACCTCACCACTCTAAACTCCACAACCCTATCCACCACAGCCCCACATACCACACCACTCTAAACTCCACAATCCTATCCACCACAGCCCCACATACCTCACCACTCTAAACTCCACAACCCTATCCACCACAGCCCCACATACCCTACAGCTCTAAACTCCACTACCCTATCCACCACAGCCCGACATACCTCACCACTCTAAACTCCACAACCCTATCCACCACAGCCCCACATACCACACCACTCTAAACTCCACGACCTATCCACCACAACCCCACATACCTCACCACTCTAAACTCCACAACCTTATCCACCACAGCCCCACATACTTCACCACTCTAAACTCCACAACCCTATCCACCACAGCCCCACATACCTCACCACTCTAAACTCCACAACCCTATCCACCACAGCCCCACATACCCTACAGCTCTAAACTCCACTACCCTATCCACCACAGCCCCACATACCTCACCACTCTAAACTCCACAACCCTATCCACCACAACCCCACATACCTCACCACTCTAAACTCCACAACACTATCCACCACAGCCCCACATACTTCACCACTCTAAACTCCACGACCCTATCCACCACAGCCCCACATACCTCACCACTCTAAACTCCACGACCCTATCCACCACAACCCAACATACCTCACAACTCTAAACTCCACAATCCTATCCACCACAGCCCCACATACCTCACCACTCTAAACTCCACAACCCTATCCACCTCAGCCCCACATACCCTACAACTCTAAACTCCACGACCCTATCTACCACAACCCCACATACCTCACCACTCTAAACTCCACAACCCTATCCACCACAATCCCACATACCTCACAACTCTAAACTCCACAACCCTATCCACCACAGCCCCACATACCCTACAACTCTAAACTCCACAACCCTATCCACCGCAATCCCACATACCTCACAACTCTAAACTCCACAACCCTATCCACCACAGACCCACATACCCTACAACTCTAAACTCCACAACCCTATCCACCACAATCCCACATACCTCACAACTCTAAACTCCACAACCCTATCCACCACAGACCCACATACCCTACAACTCTAAACTCCACAACTCTATCTACCACAGCCCCACATACCTCACCACTCTAAACTCCACAACCCTATCCACCACAGCCCCACATACCTCACCACTCTAAACTCCACAACCCCATCCACCACAGCCCCACATACTTCACCACTCTAAACTCCACAATTTTATCCACCACAGCCCCACATACCTCACCACACTAAACTCCACAACCCTATCCACCACAGCCCCACATACCTCACCACTCTAAACTCCACAACCCTATCCACCACAGCCCCACATACCCTACAACTCTAAAGTCCACAATCCTATCCACCACAGCCCCACATACCTCACCACTCTAAACTCCACGACCCTATCCACCACAGCCCCACATACCCTACAGCTCTAAACTCTACAACCCTATCCACCACAGCCCCACATACCTCACCACTCTAAACTCCACGACCCTATCCACCACAGCCCCACATACCTCACCACACTAAACTCCACAACCCTATCCACCACAGCCCCACATACCTCACCACTCTAAACTCCACAACCCTATCCACCACAGTCCCACATACCTCACCACTCTAAACTCCACAACCCCATCCACCACAGCCCCACATACCTCACCACTCTAAACTCCACAACCCTATCCACCACAGCCCCACATACCTCACAACTCTAAACTCCACAACCCTATCCACCACAGCCCCACATACCTCACCACTCTATACTCCACAACCCTATCCACCACAGCCCCACATACCTCACCACTCTAAACTCCACAACCCTATCCACCACAGCCCCACATACCTCACCACTCTAAACTCCACAGCCCCACATGCCTCACCACTCTAAACTCCACAACCCTATCCACCACAGCCCCACATGCCTCACCACTCTAAACTCCACAATCCTATCCACCACAGCCCCACATACCTCACCACTCTGAACTCCACAACCCTATCACCCACAGCCCCACATACCACACCACTCTAAACTCCACAATCCTATCCACCACAGCCCCACATACCTCACAACCCTATACCCTACAGCTCTAAACTCCACTACCCTATCCACCACAGCCCGACATACCTCACCACTCTAAACTCCACAACCCTATCCACCACAGCCCCACATACCACACCACTCTAAACTCCACAATCCTATCCACCACAGCCCCACATACCTCACCACTCTAAACTCCACAACCCTATCCACCACAGCCCCACATACCCTACAGCTCTAAACTCCACTACCCTATCCACCACAGCCCGACATACCTCACCACTCTAAACTCCACAATCCTATCCACCACAGCCCCACACACCACACCACTCTAAACTCCACGACCTATCCACCACAACCCCACATACCTCACCACTCTAAACTCCACGACCTATCCACCACAACCCCACATACCTCACCACTCTAAACTCCACGACCCTATCCACCACAGCCCCACATACCTCACCACTCTAAACTGCACAACCCTATCCACCACAACCCCATATGCCTCACCACTCTAAATTCCACAATGCTATCCACCACAGTCCCACATACCTCACCACTCTAAACTCCACGACCCTATCCACCATAGCCCCACATACCGCACCACTCTAAACTCCAGGACCCTATCCACCACAGCCCCACATACCTCACCACTCTAAACTCCACGACCCTATCCACCACAGCCCCACATACCTCACCACTCTAAACTCCACAACCCTATCCACCACAACCCCACATACCCTACAACTCTAAACTCCAGAACCCTATCCACCACAGCCCCATATGCCTCACCACTCTAAACTCCACTACCCTATCCACCACAGCCCCACATACCTCACCACTCTAAACACCATGACCCTATCCACCACAGCCCCACATACCTCACCACTCTAAACTCCAGGACCCTATCCACCGCAACCCCACATACCTCACCACTCTAAACTCCACAACCCTATCCACCACAACCCCACATACCTCACCACTCTAAACTCCACAACCCTATCCACCACAGCCCCACATACCTCACCACTCTAAACTCCACAACCCTATCCACCACAGCCCCACATACCTCACCACTCTAAACTCCACAACCCTATCCACCGCAACCCCACATACCTCACCACTCTAAACTCCACAACCCTATCCAGAACAGCCCCACATACCTCACCACTCTAAACTCCACAACCCTATCCAACACAGCCCCACATACCTCACCACTCTAAACTCCACGACCCTATCCACCACAGCCCCACATACCTCACCACTCTAAACTCCACGACCTATCCACCACAACCCAACATACCTCACCACTCTAAACTCCACAATCCTACCCACCACAGCCCCACATACCTCAACACTCTAAACTGCACAACCCTATCCACCACAGCCCCATATACCTCACCACTGTAAACTCCACGACCCTATCCACCACACCCCACATACCCTACAACTCTAAACTCCACAACCCTATCCACCACAGCCCCACATACCTCACCACTCTAAACTCCACAACCCTATCCACCACAGCCCCACATACCTCACCACTCTAAACTCCACGACCCTATCCACCACAACCCCACATACCTCACCACTCTAAACTCCACGACCCTATCCACCACAGACCCACATACCTCAACACTCTAAACTCCACAACCCTATCCACCACAGCCCCACATACCTCACCACTCTAAACTCCACGACCCTATCCACCACAGCCCCACATACCCTACCACTCTAAACTCCACAACCCTATCCACCACAGCCCCACATACCTCACCACTCTAAACTCCACAACCCTATCCACCACAGCCCCACATACCTCACCACTATAAACTCCACAACCCTATCCACAACAGCCCTACATACCTCACCACACTAAACTCCAGAATCCTATCCACCACAGACCCACATACCTCAACACTCTAAACTCCACGACCCTATCCACCACAGCCCCACATACCTCACCACTCTAAACACCACAACCCTATCCACCACAGCCCCACATACCCTACAACTCTAAACTCCACAACCCTATCTACCACAGCCCCACATACCTCACCACACTAAACTCCACATCCCTATCTACCACAGCCCCACATACCTCACCACTCTAAACTCCACAACCCTATCCACCACAACCCCACATACCTCACCACTCTAAACTCCACGACCCTATCCACCACAGCCCCACATACCTCACCACTCTAAACTCCACGACCCTATCCACCACAGCCCCACATACCCTACAACTCTAAACTCCACGACCCTATCCACCACAACCCCACATACCTCACCACTCTAAACTCCACAACCCTATCCACCACAGCCCCACATACCTCACCACTCTAAACTCCACAACCCTATCCACCACAACCCCACATACCTCACCACTCTAAACTCCACGACCCTATCCACCACAGCCCCACATACCCTACAGCTCTCAACTCCACAACCCTATCCACCACAGTCCCACATACCTCACCACTCTAAACTCCACGACCCTATCCACCACAGCCCCACATACCTCACCACTCTAAACTGCACAACCCTATCCACCACAACCCCATATGCCTCACCACTCTAAATTCCACAATGCTATCCACCACAGACCCACATACCTCACCACTCTAAACTCCACGACCCTATCCACCATAGCCCCACATACCGCACCACTCTAACTCCAGGACCCTATCCACCACAGCCCCACATACCTCACCACTCTAAACTCCACGACCCTATCCACCACAGCCCCACATACCTCACCACACTAAACTCCACAACCCTATCCACCACAGCCCCACATACCTCACCACTCTAAACTCCACAACCCTATCCACCACAGTCCCACATACCTCACCACTCTAAACTCCACAACCCCATCCACCACAGCCCCACATACCTCACCACTCTAAACTCCACAACCCTATCCACCACAGCCCCACATACCTCACAACTCTAAACTCCACAACCCTATCCACCACAGCCCCACATACCTCACCACTCTAAACTCCACAACCCTATCCACCACAGCCCCACATACCTCACCACTCTAAACTCCACAACCCTATCCACCACAGCCCCACATACCTCACCACTCTAAACTCCACAGCCCCACATGCCTCACCACTCTAAACTCCACAACCCTATCCACCACAGCCCCACATGCCTCACCACTCTAAACTCCACAATCCTATCCACCACAGCCCCACATACCTCACCACTCTGAACTCCACAACCCTATCCACCACAGCCCCACATACCACACCACTCTAAACTCCACAATCCTATCCACCACAGCCCCACATACCTCACAACCCTATACCCTACAGCTCTAAACTCCACTACCCTATCCACCACAGCCCGACATACCTCACCACTCTAAACTCCACAACCCTATCCACCACAGCCCCACATACCACACCACTCTAAACTCCACAATCCTATCCACCACAGCCCCACATACCTCACCACTCTAAACTCCACAACCCTATCCACCACAGCCCCACATACCCTACAGCTCTAAACTCCACTACCCTATCCACCACAGCCCGACATACCTCACCACTCTAAACTCCACAATCCTATCCACCACAGCCCCACACACCACACCACTCTAAACTCCACGACCTATCCACCACAACCCCACATACCTCACCACTCTAAACTCCACGACCTATCCACCACAACCCCACATACCTCACCACTCTAAACTCCACAACCCTATCCACCACAGCCCCACATACCTCACCACTCTAAACTCCACAACCCTATCCACCACAACCCCACATACCTCACCACTCTAAACTCCACGACCCTATCCACCACAACCCCACATACCTCACCACTCTAAACTCCACAACCCTATCCACCACAGCCCCACATACCTCACCACTCTAAACTCCACAACCCTATCCACCACAGCCCCACATACCTCACCACTCTAAACTCCACGACCCTATCCACCACAGCCCCACATACCTCACCACTCTAAACTCCACTACCCTATCCACCACAGCCCCACATACCCTACAACTCTAAACTCCACAACCCTATCCACCACAGCCCCACATACCTCACCACTCTAAACTCCACAACCCTATCCACCACAGCCCCACATACCTCACCACTCTAAACTCCACGACCCTATCCACCACAGCCCCACATACCTCACCACTCTAAACTCCACGACCCTATCCACCACAGCCCCACATACCTCACAACTCTAAACTCCACAACCCTATCCACCACAGCCCCACATACCTCACCACTCTAAACTCCACAACCCTATCCACCACAGCCCCACATACCTCACCACTCTAAACTCCACAACCCTATCCACCACAGCCCCACAAACCTCACCACTCTAAACTCCACAACCCTATCCACCACAGCCCCACATACCTCACCACTCTAAACTCCACAACCCTATCCACCACAGCCCCACATACCTCACAACTCTAAACTCCACAACCCTATCCACCACAGCCCCACATACCTCACCACTCTAAACTCCACAACCCTATCCACCACGGCCCCACATACCTCACCACTCTAAACTCCACAACCCTATCCACCACAGCCCCACATACCTCACCACTCTAAACTCCACAGCCCCACATGCCTCAGCACTCTAAACTCCACAACCCTATCCACCACAGCCCCACATACCTCACCACTCTAAACTCCACAACCCTATCCACCACAGCCCCACATGCCTCACCACTCTAAACTCCACAACCCTATCCACCACAGCCCCACATACCTCACCACTCTAAACTCCACAACCCTATCCACCACAGCCCCACATACCCTACAGCTCTAAACTCGACTACCCTATCCACCACAGCCCGACATACCTCACCACTCTAAACTCCACAACCCTATCCACCACAGCCCCACATACCACACCACTCTAAACTCCACAATCCTATCCACCACAGCCCCACATACCTCACCACTCTAAACTCCACAACCCTATCCACCACAGCCCCACATACCCTACAGCTCTAAACTCCACTACCCTATCCACCACAGCCCCACATACCTCACCACTCTAAACTCCACAACCCTATCCACCACAGCCCCACATACCACACCACTCTAAACTCCACGACCTATCCACCACAACCCCACATACCTCACCACTCTAAACTCCACAACCCTATCCACCACAGCCCCACATACTTCACCACTCTAAACTCCACAACCCTATCCACCACAGCCCCACATACCTCACCACTCTAAACTCCACAACCCTATCCACCACAGCCCCACATACCCTACAGCTCTAAACTCCACTACCCTATCCACCACAGCCCCACATACCTCACCACTCTAAACTCCACAACCCTATCCACCACAACCCCACATACCTCACCACTCTAAACTCCACAACACTATCCACCACAGCCCCACATACTTCACCACTCTAAACTCCACGACCCTATCCACCACAGCCCCACATACCTCACCACTCTAAACTCCACAACCCTATCCACCACAGCCCCACATACCTCACCACTCTAAACTCCACAACCCTATCCACCTCAGCCCCACATACCCTACAACTCTAAACTCCACGACCCTATCTACCACAACCCCACATACCTCACCACTCTAAACTCCACAACCCTATCCACCACAATCCCACATACCTCACAACTCTAAACTCCACAACCCTATCCACCACAGCCCCACATACCTCACCACTCTAAACTCCACAACCCTATCCACCACAGCCCCACATACCTCACCACTCTAAACTCCACAACCCTATCCACCACAGACCCACATACCCTACAACTCTAAACTCCACAACCCTATCCACCACAATCCCACATACCTCACAACTCTAAACTCCACAACCCTATCCACCACAGACCCACATACCCTACAACTACCTCACCAAACTCCACAACCTCACCACACCCATATCTACTCCACAACCCATCCACCAGCCCCCAACATAAACCACTCAACCCTATCACCACAGCCCACATACCTAACTCTAAACTCCACAACCCTATCCACCACAGCCCCCATACCTCACACCTAAACTCCACACCCATCCCCACGCCCCACATAGCCCCACATACCTCACCACTCTAAACTCCACGACCCTATCCACCACAGCCCCACATACCTCCACCACACCCCACATGCCTACCACCACTCTAAACTCCACAACCCTATCCACCACAGCCCCACATACCTCACCACTCTAAACTCCACAACCCTATCCACCACAGCCCCACATACCTCACCACTCTAAACTCCACAACCCTATCCACCACAGCCCCACATACCTCACCACTCTAAACTCCACAACCCTATCCACCACAGCCCCACATACCTCACCACTCTAAACTCCACAGCCCCACATGCCTCACCACTCTAAACTCCACCCCTATCCACCACAGCCCCACATGCCTCACCACTCTAAACTCCACAATCCTATCCACCACAGCCCCACATACCTCACCACTCTGAACTCCACAACCCTATCACCCACAGCCCCACATACCACTCTAAACTCCACAATCCTATCCACCACAGCCCCACATACCTCACCACCCTCTAAACTCCACAATCCACCACAGCCCGACATATCCCACTCTAAACTCCACAACCCTATCCACCACAGCCCCACATACCACACCACTCTAAACTCCACAATCCTATCCACCACAGCCCCACATACCTCACCACTCTAAACTCCACAACCCTATCCACCACAGCCCCACATACCCTACAGCTCTAAACTCCACTACCCTATCCACCACAGCCCGACATACCTCACCACTCTAAACTCCACAATCCTATCCACCACAGCCCCACACACCACACCACTCTAAACTCCACGACCTATCCACCACAACCCCACATACCTCACCACTCTAAACTCCACGACCTATCCACCACAACCCCACATACCTCACCACTCTAAACTCCACGACCCTATCCACCACAGCCCCACATACCTCACCACTCTAAACTGCACAACCCTATCCACCACAACCCCATATGCCTCACCACTCTAAATTCCACAATGCTATCCACCACAGTCCCACATACCTCACCACTCTAAACTCCATGACCCTATCCACCACAGCCCCACATACCGCACCACTCTAAACTCCAGGACCCTATCCACCACAGCCCCACATACCTCACCACTCTAAACTCCACGACCCTATCCACCACAGCCCCACATACCTCACCACTCTAAACTCCACAACCCTATCCACCACAACCCCACATACCCTACAACTCTAAACTCCACAACCCTATCCACCACAGCCCCATATGCCTCACCACTCTAAACTCCACAACCCTATCCACCACAGCCCCACATACCTCACCACTCTAAACTCCACGACCCTATCCACCACAGCCCCACATACCTCACCACTCTAAACTCCAGGACCCTATCCACCGCAACCCCACATACCTCACCACTCTAAACTCCACAACCCTATCCACCACAACCCCACATACCTCACCACTCTAAACTCCACAACCCTATCCACCACAGCCCCACATACCTCACCACTCTAAACTCCACAACCCTATCCACCACAGCCCCACATACCTCACCACTCTAAACTCCACAACCCTATCCACCACAACCCCACATACCTCACCACTCTAAACTCCACAACCCTATCCAGAACAGCCCCACATACCTCACCACTCTAAACTCCACAACCCTATCCACCACAGCCCCACATACCTCACCACTCTAAACTCCACAACCCTATCCACAACAGCCCCACAAACCCTACAACTCTAAACTCCACAACCCTATCCACCGCAACCCCACATACCTCACCACTCTAAACTCCACAACCCTATCCACAACAGCCCCACAAACCCTACAACTCTAAACTCCACAACCCTATCCACAACAGCCCCACATACCTCACCACTCTAAACTCCACAACCCTATCCACAACAGCCCCACAAACCCTACAACTCTAAACTCCACATCCCTATCCACCACAGCCCCACATACCTCACCACTCTAAACTCCACAACCCTATCCACCACAACCCCACATACCTCACCACTCTAAACTCCACAACCCTATCCACCACAGCCCCACATACCTCACCACTCTAAACTCCACAACCCTATCCACCACAGCCCCACATACCTCACCACTCTAAACTCCACAACCCTATCCACCACAGCCCCACATACCTCACCACTCTAAACTCCACGACCCTATCCACCACAGCCCCACATACCTCACCACTCTAAACTCCTGGACCCTATCCACCGCAACCCCACATACCTCACCACTCTAAACTCCACAACCCTATCCACCACAACCCCACATACCTCACCACTCTAAACTCCACAACCCTATCCACCACAGCCCCACATACCTCACCACTCTAAACTCCACAACCCTATCCACCACAGCCCCACATACCTCACCACTCTAAACTCCACAACCCTATCCACCACAGCCCCACATACCTCACCACTCTAAACTCCACTACCCTATCCACCACAGCCCCACATACCTCACCACTCTAAACTCCACGACCCTATCCACCACAGCCCCACATACCTCACCACTCTAAACTCCACAACCCTATCCACCACAGCCCCACATACCTCACCACTCTAAACTCCACAACCCTATCCACCACAGCCCCACATACCTCACCACTCTAAACTCCACAACCCTATCCACCACAACCCCACATACCTCACCACTCTAAACTCCACAACCCTATCCACCACAGCCCCACATACCTCACCACTCTAAACTCCACAACCCTATCCACCACAGCCCCACATACCTCACCACTCTAAACTCCACGACCCTATCCACCACAGCCCCACATACCTCACCACTCTAAACTCCACGACCCTATCCACCACAGCCCCACATACCTCACCACTCTAAACTCCACAACCCTATCCACCACAGCCCCACATACCTCACCACTCTAAACTCCACAACCCTATCCACCACAGCCCCACATACCTCACCACTCTAAACTCCACGACCCTATCCACCACAACCCCACATACCTCACCACTCTAAACTCCACAACCCTATCCACCACAACCCCACATACCTCACCACTCTAAACTCCACCACCCTATTCACCACAGCCCCACATACCCTACAACTCTAAACTCCACAACCCTATCCACCACAGCCCCACATGCCTCACCACTCTAAACTCCACAACCCTATCCACCACAACCCCACATACCTCACCACTCTAAACTCCACAACCCTATCCACCACAACCCCACATACCTCACCACTCTAAACTCCACTACCCTATCCACCACAGCCCCACATACCCTACCACTCTAAACTCCACAACCCTATCCACCACAGTCCCACATACCTCACCACTCTAAACTCCACGACCCTATCCACCACAACCCCACATACCTCACCACTCTAAACTCCACGACCCTATCCACCACAACCCCACATACCTCACCACTCTAAACTCCACGACCCTATCTACCACAGCCCCACATACCTCACCACTCTAAACTCCACGACCCTATCTACCACAGCCCCACATACCTCACCACTCTAAACTCCACAACCCTATCTACCACAGCCCCACATACCTCACCACTCTAAACTCCACGACCCTATCCACCTCAGCCCCACATACCCTACAGCTCTAAACTCCACAACCCTATCCACCACAACCCCACATACCTCACCACTCTAAACTCCACAACCCTATCAGCACAGCCCCACCTACCTCACCACTCTAAACTCCACGACCCTATCCACCACAGCCCCACATACCTCAACACTCTAAACTCCACGACCCTATCCACCACAGCCCCACATACCTCACCGCTCTAAACTCCACAAACCTATCTCTCCCAGGCCCACTATATATCCCCCAACCCTACCCTTAACCTTAATCCTGACATTCATGGGGTCATACTTCCCCACTAGCCCTGGGCACAACCCGACCGCCCCTGGCCACAGCCCCACAAACAAGTTGACTTGTGTAAGGAGGAGCAAGATCCAATAAAGGCAAGTGTTGGACCTGGTTGGTGAAGGCATGGGCCAGTTCAAAGTGGCAGAGGTACGTGACACTAAATCTCGAGTGAAGAGGTGAAGAGGCACAAGAGGGACAATTTTCCCACTGACTGTAAAGGGAGGATCTGTATATGCTGATAACTGTCTTTTTTATCTCAGCTTACAAGCACGTGAATTTACGCAGTGTGCACAACCACTATGTTTCCCTGTCCCTCCATGAAAAGTGAAAGAAAGGAAGATGTAATACCCGGGAAAAGGAGTCTACATTTGCCAGGCATCCTTCTTGATCCTGAAGTAATCTCCACAGATCTGATGTGGGGTCACTGACTTCTGCATTTAGACCATAAGACCATCTGCTCCGCCATTCATGGTTGATCCTTTTTTTTTCTCCTCCTCCTCAAACCCTGTTCCCAGCCTTCTCCCTGTAACCTTTGATGCCATGTCCAATCAAGAATCTATCAATCTCTGCCTTAAATACATCCAATGACCTGGACTCCACTGCTGCATATGGAAACAAATTCCACAAATTTACCACCCTCTAGCTAAAGAAATTTCTCCTCATCTCTGTTTTGAAAGGATGCCCCTCTATGAATTTGTTGGTATCCACAGAGTTGTCACTGTCTGGGCTCCCAAATTCCTCTATTCTTATCCTTTTCTTTATCAGATCAATTGATCATCTCAATTTTGTTGGCTCAACCTGTATCAGTTTCTCCTTGGATGTGACCCAAGGCACAAATAGAAATATTGCTTTATCTCTCTCTCTCAAACCTGTGGCTCAGGTGGCTTCATTTGTTCTTTGCAACTCACACTGGTTCACACCAGTCTAACTCGGTCAGCCTAACACTGTGCCCAGACAACTGATCACAGGCTGTTCTTACTGCAAGCAACTTTTGTAGCTGAATTTTGTGTGAACTTGTTGAAAGACAAAATGGACTCTTGACCTACATGGTTATGATCTTGCATTTCATGGTTCACCTGAACTGCACTTTGTCAATAGTTTATTCTACTTTGCTGTTGTCTTATTTTATTCTAGCTCAATGCACTGTGTAATGCTTTGATCTGTATGAAATGTGGAAAACGGGCTTTTCACTGCATCTCAGTAAACGTGACAATAATAAAGTAAGTCAAATGCTAAAGCAATCGTTTCTTCAGCCTAGTCCTCAAATCTAACCGAGACTCAATCCAACCTGTGCCCATCATTCCTGAATTCCTAATACATGCCGTGATAACGATCAGCAATGGGGCCCCTCTAACCCACTGTATCCCAGCAGTTTACCTGCCATTCAGTCACAATCTCCTGCTTGTGTCGACATCCAGAGCCAATTTAGTTCAACCAAAAGTGTTCAGGGCATTTCCAGTGCTCACCAGCAATAAACCTACAGTACAAAGCCCAATAAGCATGATTATTACTGTTTCTCATTTAGTAAGGAACTCCTTTCAGGTTGTATAAACTTATCAGCCTCTCTGGGCCCATTGAGACCATAAGATATAGGAGCAGAATTAGGCCAATTGGCCCGTCGAGTCTCCTCTACCATTTTATCATGGTTGATACAATTTTCCTCTCAGCCCTAATCTCATGCCTTCTCCCCATGTCCTTTCATGTCCGGATCAATCAAGAATCTATCAACCTCTGTTATAAATATACATAAAAACCCGGCCTCCACAACTGCCTCTGGCAAAGAATTCATCAGATTCACCACTCTCTAGCTAAAGAAATTCTTCCTCAAATCCGTTCTAAAAGGACGCCTCTCTGTTCTGAGGTTGTGTCCTCTGACCTTCGACTCTCCCACCATGGGAAACATCCTCTCCACATCCACTCTATCTGTGTCCTCTGGCCCTAGACTCTCCCACTATAGGAAACATCCTCTCCACATCCACTCTATCAAGGCCCTTCACCATTCGATAGATTTCAATCAGCTCACCCCTCATTCTTCTGAATTCTGGTGAACACAGGCCCAGAGCCATCAACATTAAAAATATTAAAATTAGTAAATATTAAAAATTTAAATTATAAATCATAAATAGAAAATAGAAAAACGAAAAGTAAAGTAGTGCCAAAAATCCGAGAGGCAGGGCTGGAGGGTACAGTCCAGATCCGGGTCAGGATCCGTTCAGCAGTTGGAAAGAAGCTGTTCCCAAATCTGGCCGTATGAGTCTTCAAGCTCCTGAGCCTTCTCCCGATGGGAAGAGGGACGAAAAGTGTGTTGGCTGGGTGGGTCGTGTCCATGATTATCCTGGCATCACTGCTCCGACAGCGTGCAGTGTAAAGTGAGTCCAAGGACGGAAGATTGGTTTGTGTGATGTGCTGGGCTGTGTTCACGATCTTCTGCAGCTTCTTTCGGTCTTGGACAGGACAACTCCCATACCAGGTTGTGATGCACCCTAGAAGAATGCTTTCTACGGTGCATCTATAAAAGTCAGTGAGGGTTTTAGGGGACAGGCCAAATTTCTTTAGTTTTCTCAGATAGTAAAGGCATTGTTGGGCCTTCTTGGCAGAGGACTCTGCTTGGTTGGACCAAGTCAGGTCATTTGTGATATTGACCCTGAGGAACTTAAAGTTTTTGACCTGTTCCACTTGCACACCACCGATGTAAATTGGGTCGTGCGGTCCGCTACTCCTTCTGAAGTCAACAACCAATTCCTTCATCTTGCTAACGTTGAGGGATAGGTCCCCAACCACTGGGCCGCGGACTGGTACCGGGCCGCAAGGCAAGCACTACCAGGCCGCGAGGGAACAATATGATTTGGCAATATGAGTGATTAATACCTTTCCTCATTCCCTGTCACGCGCACTGTTGAGCTTGAACGCACGCGAGGTCATTACCCGCGCGTCGTCCAGGTCAGCGTGGGAAGGAGATCAACTCCTCATGTTTGCAAATGACGACGGGCAGAAGATTATGGTTGCCATAACATCTCTGCCGGCATTCTGGATCAAAGTCAAGGCCGAATATCCTGAGATAGCCACGGAAGCACTGAAAATGTTGCTTCCATTTCCAACATATCTCTGCGATGAATCTAACAAAAACTAAATTGCGGAATAGACTGGACATAAGGAACCCCCTCGAGTAACACTGTCTCCCATCACCCCTCGATAGGACTGTCTTGTTGTAGGGAAACAAGCCCAGGGCTCCCACTGATTCAGCGATATTGGTGCGTTGCAATGATTTTATATGTTCATACGGGGAAAATATGCGCTGTGTGTTTAATATCCAAACGTTACTTAAAATGTTATGATGCTATTGACTTACTTATATAACCAAATAACAATTACAGCACGGAAACAAGCCATCTCGGTCCCTCTAGTCCGTGCCGAACGCTACTCTCACCTAGTCCCACCGACCTGCACTCAGCCCATAACCCTCCATCCCTTTCCTGTCTATATACCTATCCAATTTAACTTTAAATGATAATATCGAACCTGCCTCTACCACTTCTATTGGAAGTTCGTTCAACACGTATTGCAAGCCCCTCTGTCCTCCCCTGAGAATTGACTTATCGCTATATTCATGTGAGGAAAATATGCGCTGTGTGTTTAATATTAAATTCGTTAGATAAACCCTTTTAGAAACGAAATTGAGTGTATTAGCCACTTATCACTGATATTCCGATCGTGATTAACAGCGCCCCCCCCCGAACAGAATCGCCAAAACGATTTATAGCAAAAAACGGCACGTACACGCATACGCAAGTCACGCATGCGCACTGGTGCCCGCGCAAGGCTTCATGGTGATTGTGGTCTTTTGGGTAAACACAACGTATTTGACTGCTACTGTACTCTTGTCCGTTGGCAACCATCCCCCCCCCCCCCCCCACCCCCCGGTCGGCTGGTCCGCAAGAATATTGTCAATATGAAACGGGTCCGCACTGCAAAAAGGTTGGGGACCCCTGGGTTATTGTCTTCGCACCATTCCACCAGGTTTTTAATTTCCTCTCTGTACTCAAACTCATCATTACCCGAGATACGGCCTACAATTGTTGTGTTGTCAGCAAACTTATATATTGAGATTGATGGAAACTTGGCTACACAATCATGGGTGTACAGTGAGTACAGCAGGGGGCTGAGTACACAGCCTTGTGGGGCACCGGTGCTCAGAGTGATTGTAGAGGAGAGCTTGTCCCCTATTTTTACAGCCTGGGTCCTGTCTGTGAGGAAGTTGAAGATCCAGCTGCAGATCTGAGTGCTAAGGCGCAGGTTCCGGAGCTTAGGAATCAGTTTATTTGGAATGATGGTATTAAAAGCAAAGCTGTAGTCAATGGAAATGTGGTAAACCATGTATATATGTTGTAACTGGGTTAACTGTCTGGACATACCCCTCTGCTGACTGCCCCTGTGGCTCCTCCCACAGAATCCTGTATAAAGGTGTTCGCCTTGCCCCTCGTCCTCAGTCCGGGGGCAGACACTCACTGTGGAGGTCGTATTGTACAGCGAATAAAAGCCTTTCAGTATTTTACCAAACCTCAGTCTTTTGGAGTAATTGAAGGTGCTTCAATTTTATTTGCTGTACGTTTCAAAACATGGAACAGGCCCTGAGACCAGAAAAATTAGACCTCAATCCACAAACACCTGAAGCTGGAAACGCTTTTGAACTCTGGCTGGCCTGCTTCGAAGCGTATCTAGAGGAGATTAAAGCGACCGACCCCGTAG
This sequence comes from Mobula hypostoma, assembly GCF_963921235.1. Taxonomy (NCBI): domain Eukaryota; kingdom Metazoa; phylum Chordata; class Chondrichthyes; order Myliobatiformes; family Myliobatidae; genus Mobula; species Mobula hypostoma. The sequence continues at coordinate 3,594,266 of NC_086122.1, read as the reverse complement.
CGAAGTGCAGAGTTCTACTCTCCGGGGTCGGTCCACGGGTCTATTCGCTGATCAGAGACCAGCCGAACTACGACGGCGCAATGAACGCACTCAAAAGACAATACCTGCGGCCGATAAACAGCGTCTATTCTCGGCATCGCTTAGCGACACGGCAACAACACCCCGGGGAATCGAGTGCTGAGTTCATCCAGGCCCTACGGACGCTCGTGCGAGCCTGCAATTGCCAGGAGCTGACGGTGGCGCAGCATGTAGAACTCCTAGTGAGAGACGCCTTCGTCACGGGGACCAGGTCAGTGTATGTGCGCCAGCGGCTGCTGGAAAAAGCCGATCTTATCCTAAATTCGGCGATGGAGCTGGCAGATACGTTGGAGGCCGCTCTGCACAACTCTGAGGCTCTCCAGGCATGCGATCCCCCGATGGCCTCGTGGGCGCCGCAGACCCCGCAACCTGCCGGCGAATCGACCTCGGCTGCCGCCAGTTGTGAGTCCGCGAAGTGCTACTTCTGCAGACTCGAGAAGCACCCCTGGAAACGCTGCCCGGCCCGACAAGCTACCTGTTCCAGCTGCGGAAAGAAGGGCCACTTCGCCAAGGTCTGTAAGTCAAAACCGCGAGCGGGATCGAGCAGCGCCGCATGCGAGACGTGGGGGTCGCCATCTTGCCTGCCGCCATCTTCCCTGCACGCCACCACCACGTGCGAGACATGGGGGCCGCTATCTTCCCTGCCACCATCTTTCCTGCACGCCGCCACCACGTGTGAGACATGGGGGCGGCCATCTTGGTCGGCGCCACCTCCCACCGCCTACGACCAACGGGTGCTCACGGGGCACCCCACCACGCCGGACCAAGACAGCGACCCCACCCTGGCTTCTGTGACCCTCGACCAAAGCGCTCCCCACCAGCTCGCAAGGTCAATGATGGACATCCTGGTGGAGGGGCACAGGACGAGCTGCCTGTTTGACACAGGCAGCATGGAGAGTTTTATCCACCCGGCCACGGTGCAGCATTGTGGACTCATGATATGGCCGGTGAGTCAGAGGGTCACCATGGCTTCCGGGTCGCATACAACAGACATCCGGGGGGGGCGGGGGGTTGTGTAGAGACACTAGCGGTGCAGGGCACAGAATATCGGGACTTTACGTTACTGGTCTTGCCTCAACTGTGTGCCCCTGTGCTGTTGGGGTTGGACTTCCAGAGCCACATGAAAAGCGTGACAATGAAGTATGATGGGCCCCTCCCGCCAATTACTGTCATAAATCCCCAGTTTTGTAGAGATATGTCACGTACCCGGCTACTGACCACACACACACACCGACCCGCGCATCCCACCCAACATCATGCCAACTGCCGCACGACCGACACCACCCCCAGGATCCCTCCCCCACCGCTGTTCACCAACCTGACCCCCGACTGTAAACCTGTGGCAACTAAAAGCAGGAGGTACAGCGGGGGGGGCAGAGCCTTCATTAAGTCGGAGGTGCAGCGGCTGCTCAGGGAGGGGGTCACTGAGGCAAGCACAAGTCCTTGGAGGGCGCAGGTGATGGTTGTTCGGAACGGGGAGAAGAATAGGATGGCCAGGCCATCAATAGGTTCACGCAGCTCGACATGTACCCTCTACCCCGTATCGTGGATATGGTTTATCAGATAGCACAGTACAAGGTGTACTCGACCATAGACCTAAAATCCGCTTACCATCAGCTCCCCATCCGCCGGGAGAACCGCCCTTATACTGCCTTCGAGGCGGACGGCAGGCTTTATCAATTCCTGCGCGTCCCCTTTGGTGTCACGAATGGTGTATCTGTCTTCCAGAGGGCAATGGACCGGATGGTGGACCAGTGCCAACTGAAGGCCACGTTCCCATATCTGGATAACATCACCATCTGCGGTCACGACCAGCAGGATCACGACAACAACCTCCAAAAATTTCTCCAAGCGGCCAAATCTTTCAACCTCACCTATAACAAGGACAAGTGTGTATTTGGGACCACCCGACTTGCTATCCTTGGGTGTGTCGTGGAGAATGGAGTCATTGGCCCTGACCCCGACCGTATGTGCCCCTTGTTGGAACTCCCTCTTCCCAGCACCCTCAGAGCCCTCAAAAGGTGCCTGGGCTTCTTTTCATATTACGCCCAATGGGTCTCTAACTATGCAGACAAGGCCCGCCCCCTGGTCAAGTCCACCACATTCCCCCTCTCTGCTGAGGCCCGCGCGGCCTTCAGCTGCATAAAAGGGGACATTGCCAAAGCAGCAATGCATGCAGTGGATGAGGCCATTCCCTTCCAAGTAGAGAGTGACGCCTCTGACTTTGCGCTGGCTGCTACCCTCAACCAGGCAGGAAGACCAGTGGCGTTCTTCTCCCGTACCCTTCAAGGCCCTGAAATTCGGCACTCTGCGGTAGAGAAAGAGGCCCAGGCCATAGTGGAAGCTATAAGGCACTGGAGGCACTATCTTGCCGGCAAAAGGTTCACCCTGCTAACCGACCAGCGCTCAGTCGCATTCATGTTTAATAATCAGCAGTGGAGCAAAATCAAAAATGATAAAATTCTGAGGTGGAGAATCGAACTCTCCACCTACAACTATGACATCATGTACAGGCCTGGGAAGCTCAACGAGCCCTCCGATGCCCTATCCCGGGGAACATGCACCAGCGCGCAGATTGACCGGCTATACGCCCTACATGTAGACCTTTGCCACCCGGGAGTCACCCGGCTTTTCCACTTCGTGAAAGCCCGGAACCTGCCTTACTCCCTTGAGGAGATCAGGACGATGACCAGGGTCTGCCAAGTCTGCGCAGAGTGCAAACCGCACTTCTACCGACCCGAAAAGGCACCACTCATCAAGGCCACCCACCCCTTTGAGCGACTGAGTGTTGACTTTAAGGGCCCCCTTCCCTCCACCGACTGCAATGTGTACTTTCTTAACGTTATCGACAAGTACTCGCAGTTCCCCTTCACCATCCCCTGCCCCGACACCACTACCACGTCAGTTATAAAAGCCCTGCGCAAGCTCTTCACTCTGTTCGGATACCCATGCTATATCCACAGTGACAGAGGGTCCTCGTTTATGAGTGACGAGCTGCGCCAATATCTACTGGCTAGGGGAATTGCAACCAGTAGGACCACGAGCTATAATCCCCGGGGGAATGGACAGGTAGAGAAGGAGAATGGCACGGTGTGGAAAGCCACACTCTTAGCCCTCAGGTCAAAGGGACTGCCGGTCTCCCGCTGGCAGGAGGTCCTTCCCGAGGCACTCCACTCCATCCGCTCCCTGTTATGCACAGCCACCAATGCCACCCCCCATGAGCGGCTCTTTTCTTTCCCCAGAAAGTCGACCACTGGAACCACCCTACCAACTTGGCTGACGTCCCCGGGGCCAGTGCTGCCCTGGAAACATGCGAGGAGCAATAAATACTCCCCGATAGTCGAGAGGGCTCACTTACTTCATGCGAACCCCCAGTATGCCTATGTGGTTTTACCTGATGGGCGGGAGGACACGGTCTCCATCCGCGACCTGGCGCCCGCAGGAGCTCCGGGCCCCTACCCTGAACACTCCGTGGTGACTATTGACCCCGTACCCACCAATGTATGTACCTACGAGACACCGTGCACCCCAAACCCTATACAGACACCACACGACACTCCCATACCGGGCGCGACGCACACGCATGAGGGATTACCGACACCTAACGTGCTGGCACCTGAAGTCAGGCCGGAGCCAGCACAACCGCCATCGCCGGTGCTACGTAGATCACAGCGACGGACTCGACCGCCTGATAGACTTAACCTGTAAATATACTTCTTGTAAATATTGTCAGTCACTTCACCCCGCGGGACTCTTTTTTAAAAAGAAGGAGGGGTGAATGTGGTAAACCATGTATATATGTTGTAACTCGATTACCCGCCTGGACATACCCCTCTGCTGACTGCCCCTGTGGCTCCTCCCACAGAGTCCTGTATAAAGGTGTTCGCCTTGCCCCTCCCCCTCAGTCCGGGGGCAGACACTCACTGTGGAGGTCGTATTGTACAGCGAATAAAAGTCTTTCAGTATTTTACCAAACCTCAGTCTTTTGGAGTAATTGAAGGTGCTTCAGGAAAGGAGTCTTACATATTCATCTTTATTCTCCAAGTGTTCTAAGGAGGAATGTAGGCCCAGAGAGATGGCATCTGCTGTTGACCTGTTGCTCCGGTAGGCGAATTGCAAAGCGTCGATGTTGACTGGTAGGCTGTGGTTGATGTGTGCCATAACCAATCTCTTGAAGCACTTCATAGCAATTGATGTCAGAGCCACAGGTCGATAGTCATTCAGGCATGCCACCTTGCTCTTCTTCGGCATTGGGATAATCGATGCCTTCTTAAAACATGAGGGGATCTTAGAATGAAGCAAGGAGCAGTTGAAGATGACAGCAAACACTCCAGCTAGCTTGCTTGCACAGGCTCGGAGAACCCGTCCTGGGACGCCATCTGGGCCCGTCGCCTTCCTTGGATTTATCTACAGGAAGGCCCTTCTAACATCCTCCTCGGTGACGATGAATCTCGATGTCACCAGGTCTGGTTCATCCGGAGGGAGCGGGACGCTCCTCTTCTGTTTGAATCTTGCGTAGAATACGTTAAGTTTGTCAGGAAGAGAAGCGCCACAGTTATTGATATTCCCAGCCTTTTCTTTGCTCCCATTGATCTCATTTAGACCCTGCCGTAGTCTACTGGCATCCCTCTGGTTAGCCTTGGCTTCCAACTTGGCTCGATATTGCCTCTTGGTGCCCTTAATGCCTTTCCTGAGCTCACGCCTGGATTCCGTGTAGTGACTGGTATCCCCGGACCTAAAAGCCGCAGCTCTAGCCTTCAAAAGGGACTTGACCTCATAATTCATCCAAGGTTTCTGGTTAGAGAACACCCGGATCGCCTTGCGAGACACACAGTCCTCCATGCATTTCCAAATAAAGTGCGTGACAGCTGAGGCATACTCATCGAGGTTAGCTGCCGAGTCCTTGAATACTAACCAGTCCACCGATTCAAAGCAGTCACGGAGGACCTCATCCGTTTCCTCCATCCAACGCGACACTGCTTTTGACACCGTGACCTCCCACTTCAGTTTCTGTTTGTAAGCCGGGAGGAGGAGTACGGCCTGACGGTCCGATTTTCCGAAGTGAGGTCGTGGGACGGAACGGTAGGCATCCTTGACTGCTGTGTAGCAGTGGTCAAGTATATTCAGGCCTCTAGTGCGGCAGCAGACATGTTGGTATAACTTTGGCAGTGCCTTTCTGAGGTTGGCCTGGTTAAAGTCCCCGGCTGTAATGAGCAAAGCCTCTGGATACCTGGTCTCAAGTTCACTGATGTTGGCATACAGTATGTTCAGAGCACACTCCACATCCGCCTGGGGGGGAATGTAGACTGCTGTCAGTATGACCGAGGTGAATTCCCGTGGCAGATAGTAGGGACGACACTTCACTGAGAAGTGTTCCAGGTCCGGGCTGCAGGAGCTTGTCAGTGCCATTGTGTCCGAGCACCACGCAGTGTTGATCAGTAGGCAGACACCACCTCCCCTAGTCTTGCCCGAAGACGCCGTGGGGTCCATCTGATGGATCGAAAATCCCTCCGGTCGGATGGCACAGTCGGGGGTGGCAGGGGAGAGCCAGGTCTCAGTGAAACAGAATACACAGCAGTTCTGCATCTCCCTGCAGTAGGTGAGTCTCCCTTTAAGATCATCCACCTTGTTCTCTATGGCTTGCACGTTAGCTAGTAGGATGGTGGGCATAGGGACCCCGAAGCCCCTCAGCTTCAATCCAACCAGCAGCCCAGCTCTTTTCCCATGCTTCCTCAGTAAATAGTGCACCTTTCCAGGTTTCCATCGATGCAGTGTGTTGTTGTCAGCTCTTTGAGGTTGGTGGACGTATCCTGTGGGGATTGATCGGCCGGTTGCGTCATTGGGCACTCCGGATCGGGCCGAGTAACAAGGGAGGCTCTGCTGCCACTTCCAGTTGCCGGGGGCCCAGGCTGTTAATTGGGTCGGGCCCTGAAGCTGACACTTAATCCCGGATACCCGGACTCCTGGCTGAAACAAGTCCTTAAGCCCAGTCACGGTTGCGAGACAAGCAGTTTAATTTTGGAATAATTTTTGTGAACCTCCTTTGAACCCTCTCCAGTTTCAGCATATCCTTTCTAAGGGGCCCAAAACTGTTCACAATACTCCAAGTGAGGCCTCACCGGTGCTTTATAAAGACACAACATTACATCCTTGAAAACTGCCATTTAAACTTCTCTAGTTCTTTTCCCTGTGACTGTTTTCACAGGTGGCCACTTGTTTCAGTGACACTGCTCTGTAATAAGCTCCAACCTGTAAGAAGTCTAACACTGGGACATCCTGCGAAGCCATTCTAAGCTCTCATAACATCCACAGTCAGGAGTTCCACCCCTGAATGCACGTGAACTGTATGATTCCTATCGAAGCCTTCACTTGTCTTGGTCATGGTGAAGACCACAATGCCATTAGCCATCTTCTTATCTACATCTGCAGATTGACCCCTGGTGAAACTTATATTTTAAATGACAGCTCCAGATCTCTGGTTATTCTACACGCTCTCGTGAACAGCCTAGTGATGGCTTTGTCTGAATGTTCTCTTTTGCCAGTGATGCTGCAATAACTGCTTTGAAAGTGGCCAGAGCTTGTGTCCTTCTGCCTGCCTCTCCAACCTGACCGGGCAAGGGGAAATGACAGACAAGGGGAAATATGAGGCTATCAGGCAGGAACTTGGAAACATAAATTTGAAAAAGATGTTCTCAGGGAAATGTATGGAAGAAATGTGGCAAATGTTCAGGGGATATTTGCATGAAGTCAGCATAGGTGCGTTCCAATGAGACAGGGAAAGGATGGTAGGGTACAGGAACCGTGGTATACAAAAGCTGTTGTAAATCTAGTCAAGAAGAAAAGAAAAGCTTACAAAAGGTTCAAAAAGCTAGGTAAGGATAGAGATCTAGAAGATTATAAGGCTAACAGGAAGGAGTTTAAGAATGAAATTAAGGGAACCAGAAGGGGCCATGAGAAGGCCTCGGCGGACAGGATTAAGGAAAACCCCAAGGCATCCTACAAGTATGTTAAGAGCAAGAGGATAGGATGTGAGAAAACAGGACCAATCAAGTGTGACAGTGGAAAAGTGTGTATGGAACTGGAGAAGATAGCAGTGAGTACTTTGCTTCAGTATTCACTACGGAAAAGAGTCTTAGTGATTGTAAGGATGACTGACAATCACTGTAAAATTTATAATCATGGTGAAATTTTGAGGGTACAGAAACTTTATGTTCCTATTAGGTTGAAAGGAAAGGTTAAAAGTTTGAGAGAGCTATGGCTTTCAAGAGATATTGGAAACTTGGTTCGGAAAAAGAGAGAGATCTTCAATAAATATAGGCAGCTTGGAGTCAATGAGGTGCTTGAGGAATATAAAGAATGTAAAAAGAATCTTAAGAAAGAAATTAGAAAAGCTAAAAGAAGATATGAAGCTGCTTTGGCAAGTAAGGTGAAAATAAATCCAAAGGGTTTCTACAGTTATACTAATAGAAAAAGGATAGTGAGGAATAAAATTGGTCCCTTAGAGAATCGGAGTGAACAGCTATGAGTGGAGCCAAAAGAGATGGGGGAAATTCTGAACAAGTTCTTTTCTTTGGTATCCACTAAGGAGAAGGATATTGAATTGTGTGAGATAAGGGAAACAGGGAGGGAAGTTATGGAAACTATGATGATTAAAGAAGAGGAAATACTGGAGCTTTTAAGGAATATAAAAGTAGATAAGTCTCCGGTCCTGACAGGGTATACCCGAGGACCTTGAGGGAAGTTAGTGTGCAAATAGCAGGGGCTCTGACAGAAATATTTCAAATGTCATTAGAAACGGGAATGGTGCTGGAGGATTGGCGTATTTCTCATGTGGTTCCATTGTTTAAAAAAGCTTCTAAGAGTAAATCTAGCAATTATCGGCATGTGAGTTTGACGTCAGTGGTGGTAAATCGATGGAAAGTATTCTTAGAGATGGTATATATAATTATCTGGACAGACAGGGTCTGATTAGGAACAGTCAACATGGATTTGTGCATAGAAGGTCATGTTTGACAAATCTTATTGAATTTTTTGAAGAGGTTACTCGGAAATTTGACGAGGGCAGAACGGTGGATGTTGTCTATATGGACTTCAGTAAGGCCTTTGACAAGGTCCCACATGGAAACTTGGTTAGGAAGGTTCAATTGTTAGGTAGTAATATTGAAGTAGTAAAATGGATTCAGTGGTGGCTGGATGGGAGACGCCAGAGAGTAGTGGTGGATAACTGTTTGTCAGATTGGAGGCCGGTGATTAGTGGTGTGCCTCAGGGATCTGTACTGGGTCCAGTGTTATTTGCCATATACATTAATGATCTGGATGAAGGGGTGGTAAATTGGATGAGTAAGTATGTAGATGATGTTAAGATAGGTGGAATTGTGGATAATGAAGTAGGTTTTCAAAGCTTGCCGAGAGATTTAGACCACTTAGAAGAGTGGGCTGAAAGATAGAAGATGGAGTTGAATGCTGATAAATGTGAGGTGCTACATTTGGTAGGACTAACCAAAATAGGACATACATGGTAAATGGTAGGGCACTGAAGAATGCAGTAGAACAGAGGGATCTAGGAATAATGGTGCATAGTTCCCTGAAGGTGGAATCTCATGTGGATAGGGTGGTGAAGAAAGCTTTTGGTATGCTGGCCTTTGTAAATCAGAGCATTGAGTATAGGAGTTGGGATGTAATGTTGAAATTGTACAAGGCATTGGTGAGGCCAAATTTGGAGTATTGTGTACAGTTTTAGTCACTGAATTATAGGAAAGATGTCAACAAAATGAAGAGAGTACAGAGAAGATTTAATAGAATGTTACCTGGGTTTCATCACCTAAGTTACGAAGAAATGTTGAACAAGTTAGCTGTTTATTCTTTGGAGCGTAGAAGATTGAGGGGGGACTTGTTAGAGGTATTTAAAATTATGAGGAGGATTGATAGAGTTGACGTGGATAGGCTTTTTCCATTGAAACAAGATTCAAACAAGAGGACATGAATTAAGAGTTAAAGGGCAAAAGTTTAGGGGTAACATGAGGGGGAACTTCTTTACTCAGAGAGTGGTAGCTGTGTGGAATGAGCTTCCAGCAGAAGTGGTTGAGGCAGGTTCGATGTTGTCATTTAAAGTTAAGTTGGATAGCTATATGGACAGGAAAGTAATGGAGGGTTATGGGCTGAGTGCAGGTCGGTGGGACCAGGTCAGAGTAAGAGTTCAGCACGGACTAGAAGGGCCGAGATAGCCTGTTTCCGTGCTGTAATTGTAATATGGTTATATGGTTACGGTGGACTGAAAAGCTTGAGCATGTAGATATTAAGAAAGAGGATGCGCAGGAGCTTTTGGAAAGCATCAAGTTGTATCAGTCATTGGGACCAAACGAGATGTACCCCAGGCTACTATGGGAGGTGAGGGAGGAGATTGCTGAGCCTCTGATGATGATCTTTGCATCATCAATGGGGATGGGAGATGTTCTGGAGGATTGGAGGGTTGCGGATGTTGTTCCAGTATTCAAGAAAGGGAGTAGAGGTAGCCCAGGAAATTATAGATCAGTGAGTCTTATTTCAGTGGTTGGTAAGTTGATGGAGAAGATCCTGAGAGGCAGGATTTATGAACATTTGGAGAGGTATAATATGATTAGGAATAGTCAGCATGGCTTTGTCAAAGGCAGGTTATGCCTTATGAGCCTGATTGAATTTTTTGAGGATGCGACTAAACACATCGATGCAAGTAGAGCCGTAGATGTAGTGTATATGGATTTCAGCAAGGCATTTGACAAGATACCCCATGCAAGGCTTTTTGAGAAAGTAAGGAGGCATGGGATCCAAGGGGACATTGCTTTGTGGATCTATAACTGGCTTGCCCACAGAAAGTAAAGAGTGGTTGTAGATGGGTCATATTCTGCATGGAGGTCGATGACCAGTCGTGTGCCCCAGGGACCCTTACTCTTCGTGATTTTTATGAATGACCTGGATGAAGAAGTGGAGGGATGGGTTAGTAAATTTGCTGATGACACAAGGGTTGGAGGTGTTGTGGATAGTGTGGAGGGCTGTCAGAGGTTACAGCGAAATATTGATAGGATGCAGAACTGGGCTGAGAAGTGGCAGATGGAGTTCAACCCAGATAAGTGTGAAGTGGTTCATTTTGGTAGGTCAAATATGATGACAGAATATAGTATTAATGGCAAGACTCTTGGCAGTGTGCAGGATCAGGGGGATCTTGTGGTCCGGGCTGGGCTGCGCAGGTTGACTGTGTGGTTGAGAAAGCATACTGTGCATTGGCCTTCATCAACTGTGGAATTAAGTTTAGGAGCAGAGAGGTAATGTTGCAGCTATATAGGAACCTGATCAGACACCACTTGGAGTATTGTGTTCAGTTCTGGTTGCCTCACTATTGGAAGGATGTAGAAACCATAGAAAGGGTGCAGAGGAGATTTACAAGGATGTTGCCTGGATTGGGGAGCATGCCTTATGAGAATAGGTTGAGTGAACTCGGCCTTTTTTCCTTGAAGCGATGGAAGATGAGAGGTGACCTAATAGAGGTGTATAAGGTGATGAGAGGCATTGATTGTGTGGATAGCCAGAGGCTTTTTCCCAGGGCTGAAATGGCTAACACGAGGCACAGTTTTAAGGTGCTTGGAAGTAGGTACAGAGGAGATATCAGGGGTAGGGTTTTTTACATGGAGAGTGGTGAGTGTATGGAATGGTCTGCCGGCGATGGTGGTGGAGGCAGATACAATAGGGTCTTTTAAGAGACTTCTGGACATGTATATGGAGCTCAGAAAAATAGAGGGCTGTGGGTAACCCTTGGTAATTTCTCAGGTAAGGACATGTTTGGCTCAGCTTTGTGGGCTGAAGGACCTGTATTGTCCCATAGGTTTTCCCTTTTTCTATGTTTCTAATGCAAGCTGACATTCCAAGCCCAGCCTGGTCGTTTTGGTGATGGTGCGCGAAAATTGGTGGATATGGTCAATCTTCTTGACGGACCTCCACTCAGCCTGTTCAACGCCTTATGGGAGCAAGGATACCCCGCAGCCCAGTCGTTCCGACATTTCCTGGTGGAGTTAAGGAGGGTTTTTGATCTTCCAGTAGGGGGCCAGGAGGCTGCCCACTTACTCTTGGACCTGTGCCAAGACAGAAGAACGGTGAGAGCCTATGCAGTCAAATTCCGTACCCTTGCAGTAGAGACGGGATGGAATGAGAGATCCCTCATCACTGCCTTCCAGCGTGGACTGAACGCAGGGCTCCGGCAGGAGATCACTGTCTGGGACAAGCAGAATAGTCTGGATGGCCTGATTAATGTGGCTATTCGAGTTGACGACCAGGTAACTGAGTGGTACAGGGAAAGAATGTTTCAAACTTCCTACATGGCTGCCAGATCACCGTCCTTCCTCACCTTCTCTCCCTCCCTCATCTGATCACTGTTGTTCCTCGCCCTCTCCCCCTCCCTCACCACCCAGCACCCAGCACCCAGCCCATGGAGGAGCCTATGCACCTGTCTCAAGAGGAACAAGAGTGGCGCTGGAGAACAGGTTCCTGCCTCTATTGTGGTGATCCAGGACACTTCCGGGTGGCATGTTCCGAGCGTCCAGTAAAAGAGAATACCCGTCAGCAGGGAGGGGGAGGGGAATCCTGACGGGTCGGTTCTGTCTTCAGTCAGCTTCCCCTAATTCTGTAATGCTCGCAGCTTCCTTGTCATGGAGGTCTCAGACCCATGAACTTCAGGTGTTTGTGAAAAATGTGATTTCCATAAAGACCAGGTGTCGTTTTTGGGCTGTATACTTACTCCATCCGGTGTTCAAATGGACCCTAGTAAAGTTCAGGCAGTTGCAGAGTGGCCCAAGCCATCTGCAGTCAAACAGGTATGGCGCTTCATGGGGTTTGCGAAATTTTAATACCGCTTCATCCGGAATTTCGGCTCTACCGCGGCTCCAATTAATGCACCCACCAAGAAGATCTCGGCAGGATTCCACTGGACGGATGATGCCGACAAAGCATTTTCAGAGCTAAAGCGACATTTCGCCACAGACCCGATGCTGCAACACCCAGACCCATCTCAGCCATTCATTGTCGAGGTGGATGCATCCGATGTCGGCATTGGAGCTGTCCTCTCTCAGCGCTCGTCTGCGGATAGCCGGCTGCACCCTTCTGCCTTTCTCTCCCGTCACTTGACTTCGGCTGAGAGAAATTATGACATTGGGAACCGGGAGCTTCTGGCTGTCAATGAGGCCCTGGAGGAATGGCGACACCGGCTGGACGGGGCAGAGCATCTATTCTTGGTCTGGACAGATCACAAGAACCTCTCCTTTATTCAGGATGCTCAGAGACTCAACACTCGTCAAGCCCGGTGGGCTCTCTTCTTCACACGGTTCAATTTCATCCTCACTTTCATCCTCCAGCAACAAGAATACAAAGCCAAAGCTCTCTCCCATCAGTTCAACGGATCTGAGGACAATGCTGATCAAGGGCCCAATCTTCCTCGCTCGTGTAACACTGCTCCGGTGATCTGGGGAACAGAGGCAGAGGTGAGGGTCGCCCAACAATCAGATCCAGGCCCGGATGGGGCTCTTCCCAACCAACTGTTTGTCTCTGCTGCGGTGCATTCCAATGTGTTGGAATGGGGTCACTCCTCCCGTCTGGCTGGACATCCGGGAATTCAACGGACTCAGAAGTTTATAAAGAGACCATTTTGGTGGCCATCTATGTCCCAGGATGTCCACGCCTTTGTATCTGCGCTCTGAACGAGATACCATGTCAGCGTCCTGCGGGTCTGTTATATCCACTGCCTGTGCCCCATCGCCCCTGGTCCCAGCTCTCTGTAGATTTCATCACTGGTCTGCCCTGTCTAATGGAAACACCACAATTTTGGTCATTGTGGATCGATTTTCCAAGACTGCCCATTTCTTTACCCTCCCCAAGTTCCCATCAGCTCGTGAGACTGCCACACTCATGGTTCAACATGTGTTCAGGCACCATGGCTTTCCTCAAGACATACTGTCTGATCGTGGACCACAGCCCAATTCCCACTTTTGGAAGGCTTTCTGCTGTCTTGTAGGAGCCATGGCCAGCCTCTTGTCTGGCTTCCACCCCCAATCTAATGGCCAGACTGAGAGAGTGAACCAGGAGTTGGAGACAACCCTGCACTGTCTTGCATCTTCCAACCCCACGTCCTGGAGCTCCCAATTGGTTTGAGCGGAGATCGCCCACAATAACTTCCAGTTGTCTTCCACTGGTATGTCTCCCTTTGAATGCCAGAAGGGATTCCAGCCCCCGCTCTTCCCTGATCAGGACATTAATGTAGGAGTTCATGCTGCTGAACAGCTGATCCAGTGCTACAAGCGCACCTGGAGACGAGCCAGGGTTTCTCTGCTGCGCACCCAGAAACAGCATTCCCGGCAGGCTGATCAGCTCCGTCGACAGGTAAGGCCATTCAAGCCAGGAGAGGAAGTCTAGTTGGCATCAAGGGATCTTCCCCTGAAAGTTGAAAACCAGAAATTGGCACCGCGCTATGTGGGACCATTTGTAGTGGAAAAAACTGTAACAAGGTGTCCTATAGTTTGTGTCTACCAGCATCACTGAAGATCCACCCAGTATTCCATGTTTCCCAGCTCAAGCCGATTACTACCTTTCCCCTGGCCCCAGTCACCCTACCTCCCCCTCCTCCTCACCTAGTAGATGGTTCCCTTGTCTATGCTGTACGGCGTTTCCTGGCATCTCGCCGGGTACGTGGTAAGGTCCAGTACCTTGTGAACGGGGAAGGGTATGGCCCAGAAAAAGATACTTGGATCCCGGCGAAGGACATCTTGGACAAGTTGCTGATCCAGGACTTCCAGCGGACACAGATCTGTGGGGCCTCAGGGGCTGTGCCTAGAGAGGGAGGCCCTGTCACAACCACGGATTCGGCAGAGCTGTAGATACGGCAATTGCGCTTGTGAATTCGCACGTGTCAGCTAACTACTATTTAATTGTGATAGTATTTAACTCCATACTTGTCGTCGTAGTGCTTGTCAAGACTTGGACAGAGCGTAGCAACGCTTTGCTGCAGTTTGCATTCGGCCTTCCCTGATATATTGGACTTTCAAGTCTGAAGACTAGTGGTATTCGTTTAATGTTTGGATGTTCTTTTCAGCCGCAGTGCAGGCTTCGTTTTCCTTTTGAGAGTTTTAGTTAGTGGCCCTATTTGGCCTAGTGTTTATTGTTTCATTTCCCCTTAACACTGTTCGTATTAAAGTCTGTGAACTATCGACCTGCTTCAGTGTCTCTCACTCTACACTTGGGCCATATCTGAACCTGGTAATAGTAATAGTGTCATGCTATCTGCTCTGTTACCATCACACCCTCACACGCTAATATGCACAAAATTGGTGGTGCATCTTGTCAGGGATCCAGGTGCAACTCTCCTGCTCTTCAATGGGTTCTTTGAACTCCATCTCAGATGGATGGTATCCCTGTAATGTAGGGGTGGATGGGGTGTCAGGGAGGGGTAGCACCTCTGGTGGGGGATCATGTCGTGTCCTTTTCAGGGCAGTTAGTCCACCTTTGGTCCCCATCTGGCACTCAGCTCTCACCTGTGGCTCCCCGTAGCTGTTTGCATGTGACAGTGGCCACACCCCGGGCAACAGCTTCGACAACCCAGCTAAACCAGGTGAGGGTAGCTGACGGGTCTCAAACCCTCGGTGAGATAGGGAGTTGTCTATCCCAGCACGTGAAGACAGACTCCGGCGGATTGAGCGGACGAGACCAGTGGAAGGTCCAATGGTCAAGAAAGCGGTCTCTGCAAGCATCGTGGAATGTGTAGAGCAGGACAAGACACAGGAGATGTCCTGGTTATCCACTGCGCCTAGTCCCATCTCCAGCCGTCTCAACTCTGTCTTGCCACTGGATCCAGATGGGAATTGGGAAGAGAGAGTGAGGCTGACACTGCGCAACTCTCCCTCACTTAAATCCAAGTCACGCACTAGTCTCGACACCATCAATAATGGTGTCGAGGTCATCGACGTACGATGGACGAACAACAACAACAACACACAATGAAGATCACAATGGCATCACTGTGTAAGGCAGCGTTTCAGGGAACTACCAGAGGCCCAGCCTATGGCAGTGTCAGATTCCACTCACCACACAGCACTCTGACCAGCAGCCTCCAATTGGTAGAACCAGAACAATACCGAAATGACAATATCCCATTGAATGCTCACTTGTTAACCACGAGCAGCCACACCATAAAATAAGAAGATGGATATTGTGTAGTTGCTTGAAGCCCCCAGCGAGAAAAGCAAATATCCCACGGGTGACATTTGAATGATGACTGAATCAGTTGATGAGCTTTCTGGGGCTTGCTTCACACCATTGCTATGGTAACAGTCCTTACCCATGGGGATGTTGATGATAATTTCTCTAACTCACCCTTTTCCACAGCAGCTGACACAGAAACTGAAATCAGTGCTGCTCTTTAGCCAATGTTATTTTTCAAGTTCAGTTTTTATTGTAAATTGCTCTGTTTAACTGGCATTTAAATCATCCAATGAGTTTATGCTGCCCTCAGCTATCATTTCAATCAATTCTTCAACTCTCTGAAATTCACAGTATAAAAAGCTAGGCATAACCCACAATACATGTCTTTTTTCATTATAACAATGTAGCACTTGGATAGTCACACAACACTGAACATTTAATTGATAAAGGAGTTAGAAAATTATGAGGAGTGAGACAATAGGTTCAAAAATAAAGAAGCCAAATCAGAATGGTGGAGCAGATTCAATGGCTGAATGGCCTGATTCTGCTCCTATGGTCTGACGGAATAAGATCGGTCTGGATGCCTGTGAGTGGCCTGGACTTTCCTGAAATGCAAGTGGACCTGTGGCCCTGAGCTGATTGATTGTAGGAAAGTTACTAGCCTCACATCGTTTTTGGGGGTCCGAGAGATCCAGTGAGCAGCTGAAGTAATGGAGGCCAGCAGGACACTATCAGCAGCAAGCTGGCACAGGGCAAGGGAGAAAGGCTCTTGAACATGCTTATCCTAACCATGACTGCCCACTCCCATCTTGTCATCTACAAGCCTCTGTGACCCCAACCCCAGCTATGACATTATCCTGACCTGCAAGCTCCCTGTCCAACCCCTGTCTATACTTCTCACTGCCTCAGTAAAGCAGCCAGTGTAATAAAAAGGCCTCGCCCACCCCGGATGTTCTCTCTTTTCCACTCTTCCACTGGCCAGAAGATGACAAAGCCTGAACGCATGTACCACCAGGGTCAAGCACAGCTTCTGCCGTAGACAGTCCCTGAGTACCATGAGCTGAACTGTTGACCTCATAATTTATCTCGTTATGACCGGCATTGCACTGTCTCTGTAGATTTTACACTTCACCCCGTGTAATGCATTATGTAGTGATTTGATCTGTATGTACAGTATGCAAGACAAGCTTTTCACTGTATGTGAGGATAATAAACCAATATTGATATTGTTACGTACCCCGTAACTGGGTTGCCAAACCAGCAGAAATGGATCACTCAGTTGGAGTCTGGAGTACTAGAACTAAGAAAGTTTTATTAAAGAAACAAGCAACACAGTAATCGAAAGGATAATAAATGCAACAGTTCAGTGATGATAAACACACATGTGCACAGAAGTAAGATAACAGCATCAATCAAGCTCTATCGTTGTCTAGGGGTAAATGACCAATTTCAAAATGACTCAAAGTTCAGTCCAGTTAGTAGTTCAGTTCGCAGTAATCGTTGCCATGGCGATGGACAAGGTGGGGGAAGAGAGACAGAGAGAACAGGAACAACTGATCATTCAGAACGGCTTCACTCACAGACCGGCGGGATGGCTCACAAGCAACTTGTGGGCGGGTCCTTGGTGATGTCACCTGAGGTCACCGACTGTGACCCCTCCTCCAGATGCGGTCGATCCTCTGCAGTGAACCCGGCACCCAGGCAAGGGCGGACACACACCGGGTTCCCGCTGATCGTACCTTTCCACCCTTGTCGTTGTCTGGCACTTCTCACCCACTCGTGAGAGGCGCACCGCTTCCAGGGTCTCGTTACCTCGGGTGGCGTGTCTCCTGCCTTAGCGAACCTGTCCCTTTTTATCCCCCTGCTGGGGTATCGCCTGTCCATCACTTCAAACAGTTCAGGGTTCAAAGGGGGGAGCCGCTCCAGACAGCTCTCTCTCCCACATCCCTTCATTACACATCTCCAGACGCTGCTCCATTGTTCCTTATCTCTCCTTCCCCTGAGGGCAGGTGGCAGACCAACTGCTGATGCCACTGATGCTAGCCCAGGCCAGCAAACATCTTAATTTTATGTGTATTCTCGTAACAATATCAATACTTGTCACAACCTTCTTCCCTGACCTGGAACATCTGCCGACAGTTCTACTTACCAAGAGAGTTACCTGTGATCCTGACTGCAGCTTACATACTGCCAAAGGCAGTTAAACAAACACTTGATGTATTGAATACCGTGATTAGCCTACCCCGATGCACTTCAAGTCATTGTTGAGGACTTCAAGCAGGTTGTTTTGAAGTAATCCTTGCCTAATTATCATGAACATATCACCTGTAGCATCAGGGGTTCCAACATACTCGACCACTGTAACACTACGATTGGGAATGCCGACCAATCCAAACCTAGACTGAATTTCAGGAATGCCGATCACTTGGCTGTCTTCTTACCTGCATACAGGCAAAGACTAAAGAACAAGGCTCCAGTGATAAGGACAACAAAGAGGTGGTCAAGGGAGTCTGAGGGGTGGCTACGAGATTGCTTAGTTGGTAGATTAGGCCCCGTTCATGGACTCATCAGGGGATCTGAGTGAATATGCCACAGTGGCCACAGACTTTATAAAAACTGCTGTGAACATGTGTTGTTAGAGCAATTTTTGGGTTTAGCACATTTCCATTGAACAAATTACTTTGGCCACCATTCTTTGGGTGGATTAATTTGGAGTGCAGCCCTGAACAATGGGTTCCTAAAAGCCGTAACTCACAGACCAGACAATGCTGATTAAAATTTATTTGGATGTCTGTGGTGTGGGTGTGAATCTGGAGGTGTGAGGTTTGTATGTAGTTTCAAAGAAAGCATTAGTGATACATTGTAAATATGGAATTGTCCTTTGGTGTTTAGCACATAAAATATCGAGCCCCACGTTGGGCCAGCCAGACCTCTTGACCGAAAGCATCTCCATATGAAGCCTGCTGTACCTAGTGTTTTCGA
This sequence comes from Mobula hypostoma, assembly GCF_963921235.1. Lineage (NCBI taxonomy): Eukaryota > Metazoa > Chordata > Chondrichthyes > Myliobatiformes > Myliobatidae > Mobula > Mobula hypostoma. The sequence goes on along the minus strand of NC_086122.1, from coordinate 3,575,993 downwards.
ATAAAGAAGCTGCTTCATATCTACCAGTACTTTTCTCTGGTGACGTCATTCATGCAACAAGTGTGTCCCCACAAAATCATTCAGAGATTTCCCTAACCAGGATCCCTGGATGAACCATGAGATAGGCAATCTGCCGAGGGCTGGATCTGTGGCATTCAGGTCTGGTGACCAAGTTAAACACAAGAGGTCCAGGTACGATCTCCGGAAAACCATCTCATGTGCAAAGTGGCAATTCTAGGCCAAACTTGAATCACTGAAAGATGCTCGACAGCTGTGGCAGAGTTTGAATGCTATCACCTCCTACAGAGAGAAACCAGGTGACATAGGTGACATAGGTGACAACAAGGCTTCGCTTTCAGATGAGCTCAATGCCTTCTATGCTCGCTTTGACATCAAAAAGTAGAGATACCTACATGAACTCCCACAGTCCCTGATGACCCTGAGATTTCAGTCTATAAGGTTGACATGAGAGCATCCTTTGGGAGGTGGTGGGGGTAAATCCACGGAAATCTTCTGATCCACTACTAAAGACCTGAGCTGATCAACTGGCTGGAGTGTTCACCAATATTTTAACCTCTCATTTCAGGGCAGTCTGAGGTAATAACCTGCATCAAGCCGGCTTCATTCATACTGGTGCCCAAGACAAAGCACTTACATCCACTGTGGTGTTTTGAGAGGTTGTTGATGAAACATGTCCTGCCTGATAAGTGACTTGGATCCACTCCAATTTGCCTACTATCACAACAGGTCCACAGCAGATGCCATTTCACTGGCTCTTCACTCAGTCCTGGAGTATCTGCACAGTGAACATGCATACATCAGGATGTTCTTCATTGACTATAGTCAGTATTCATCCCCTCAAAACTAATCAATAAGCTCCAAGATCAAGGCCTCAGTACCTCCTTTTGCAACTGGATCCTTGATTTCTTCAGGAAGGTAGTATAGGAGCCTCAGGACTCACACCACCAGGTTCAGGAACAGTTATTACCCCTCAGCCATCAGACTCTGGACTGAAAGGGGATAACGTCACTCAATTTCACTGTATTGCCCCACAACCTATAGATTCACTTTCAAGGACTCTTCATCTCATGTTCACAATATTTATTGCTAATTTATTGATAACTCTACTTATTATTGTTATTATTCTCTTTACATTTTGTATTTGCACATTTTTATTGCACGTTAGTTGTTGTCCATTGTTATGCTACTTCTGTTTAAACTTACCGTGGGTTAACAGTAAAGAATCATATTCTGGAAGAATTAGAAAACTTTTATTTACAGTAAAGAACAAACACATTTTAACCCAGCCACATGCTGGGACATCTGGCAATCCCGTGCATGCTCAGTGCTCCGTCCAATCATGTACTGGCACATCATTGCACGTGATATCACCACATCCATCCTGTTGGGTGCATTCTTTCATTGATTCTATTGTACTACTTGTAGTTACTGTGATTGCTGACAAAAAAATAAATCTTGGGATTGTATATAGTGATAATCAATTTACTTTGAACTTTGAACCATGATTTTGCAATTTACAGTGCAATCTCTGCCTATGGCTATCTCAGGCCTTCCTCATTGGCCAACCACTCATCCCATCTATGGTCTGTGATTGTCACTGTGCCCTCTAATCTCTCCATAGGATTTCAGATGTCCCTCCTCACCCTCTGCTGCCCACTCATTCAGGCTGTGAGCAGGAGACAAAAGAAGGACGATTTCAGTCTGGTCCCACCATTAATCCAGGCAGAAGCTGAGATAAATCTTTTCTTCCAAGTTTCTCAAAAATTAACCACCTTCCCTATATTCAGAGGACTGTTAAATCTGCCACTGACAAACATTCATTTCACACTTATGATCTGAACTACCTCGTTCCACATCCTTTTCCCTGGTCGTCTTCAATGTAGTTGTGAATACTTTCAGAGTGTCAGGTGGCACGTGATCCATGGAAACCCGACAGCTTGGATTCAGAAATGGCTTTCCCACAGAAAGCAGGCAGGGGTAGCAGATGGAGTGCATTTTGCCTGGAGGTCTGGGATTTGTTCTGGGATCCCTGCTCTTTCTAATTACTATAAATGTCTTGGTGGGAAATCGGAAGGTTGCAGTTGGCACAAAGGTTGCAAGAGTTGGGTGTAGTGTGAAGGTTTGCTGTAGATCGCATCTGGACATTGACAGGATGCAGAACATGGATTTCAATACGGAAAAGTGTGAAGTGAAGAAAGAATTAAAGGTAGAGTACACGGTTAATGGTAGGATTCTAAGCCGTGTGGACGAACAGAGGGATCTTGGAGTCAATGTCCATAGATTCCCCAAAGTTGCAGGGTAATATGATGGTGTGGTTAAGAAGGTCTATGGTGTGCTGGCCTTCATTATTTGTGGGGATTGAGTTCAAGAATTTAATTTTGCAACTCAGTAGGGTTTTGATTGTAATATTAATGTTTTCAGTTCTGGTCACCTCATTATAGGAAGGATATAGAAGCTTTAGTGTAGAGGAGAATTACCAGGATGTGGTCTGAATTAGAGAATATGTCTTATGAGGAAAAGTTGAGAGAGCTAGGGTTTTTCTCTTTAGATGTGACAGAGAATGAGAGGTGTATAAGATTATGAGAGGTATCGACAGAGTGGACATGCAATGGCGAATGCCAGAGGGTACCTATTCAAAGGAAGTGGTGGAAAGTTTAGGAGAGATGTCAGAGGTAGGTATTTTACACAGAGTGGTAGGTGCACTACCAGGGATGGTGGTAGAGGCTGAAACATTTAAAAGATCATGGACATAAGAAAAATGAAGGGTTATTAACTTTGTAGGAGAAAAGGGTTTCATTGGATTGGTCATGGAGAAGGTTTTTGGTCATTGCAACTTAGCTGGCTGAAGGGCCTGTACCACAATGCACTGGTTTCTGTTCAAATTCCTTTTCACACCCATCATTTGCAATTGGATGAAAAGATATGTTCTTCCAAAGGAGATGCTGGAGCACCCAAATCTAACCAAATGGTCAGGGTACCTCTCCTTTTACAGCTCTGCTGGGGATCCAAAGTCAGAGTAGCTTTGAGCTGGGATGTCACTGCCAGGTTGGCAGGAGTTGTCAGGATCTGGCCCTTGGCAAAGTGAACCCAGCTGTCTCACACAGGAAGGCTTGGATCGACAGTGGTTGGGGTGACAGGCATGAGAATTATAATTCAGAGGATATTTTTGCTCCTCATTTTAGAGGTTTTAGTTTATATAATCACCCTACAAATGGCCAGGACAGACCAAGCTCCACAGTAATTGCAGTTTGCACTCCCTGGGAACAATGAAATGTGAAGATAATGTTCAACTTAATTATAATTGGGCTTATAGCAGCCCTGTGCTGTGTACCTCACCTGGATTTAGCTTCCAATAGTTCATGAGAATTCTACCTTGCCAAATATTTATATTGTCCTAACACTCTCAAAGCAGGGACAGCATGAGTTAGATACTAAGCTCACTCATCAGAAACTTTCAGGGCAAGGACACCAAAAGTTACATATAGAATGAAACACTCACCATATGAAGCTCTTCCAGAGCACGTACAACAGAGTGCACTCTCCATCCAGTGAATTTAAATTAGGGTAGATTACACAATAAGGATCTCTCCGCCCTGACCAATGACACAATCCCAGAGACATATGGTACAGCATGAAGTGTATTCCCTCCGCTTTCTCATTACACACTTCAAGTGAAGTTACAGGACCAGGTTAGGAAAAGAGTTAAGCTCCCTCTCTACTCAATCCTTAGTCACCTACAGAGCATGTAAACTTAAACAAACACCTCCTCCACATTATTCTAGTAGACAATCCAAGGCTAGATATACCATACACAAGGCAGAGCATGAGAGAAAAAGCTTTATCAAACTGGGCAGTTTTAATAGGGAGAGAAATGAGAGGATGAGCACCACTCACATGACATACTGGAGGATCTCAGCAGGCCAAGCAGCATCCATGGAAAAAGCACAGTCAATGTGCTGAGACCCTTTGGCCTGAAACATTGACTGTGCTTCTAACCAGGTCTCTTGAGTTCCTTCAGCAATTTGTGTGTGTGTTGCTTGGATTTCCAGCATCTACAGATTTTCTCTTATGGGTGAGCTAATACATGGGGTGCTGGAGGATCAGAGGTGGAGAAGGTCAGCAATTTTAAATTCGTCACTGTTATCATTTCAGCAGATCTGGCCTGGGCCCAGCATGTAAGAATAATTACAAAGAAAGCACAGCAGCACCTCTACTTTCTCAGGAGTTTGCATAGATTTGGCATGGCACCTAAAGCTTTGACAAACTTTTATAGATGTGTGGTGGAGAATATATTGACAAGCTGCATCACAGCCTGCTATGGAAACACCAATGCTCTTGAATGGGTAATCCTAGACAAAAGTGGTGGACACAGCCCAGTTCATCACAGGAATGTCCTCCACACCAGTGAGCACGTCTACACAGAGCATTGTCACAGGAATTCTGTATCCCTTATCGGGGACACCATCTCCCAGGCCACAGGAACATTTTCCCCACCAGTGAGCACATCTACACAGAGCATTGTTACGGGAATTCTGTATCCCTTATCGTGGACACCCATCTCCCAGTCCATCACAGGAACATCTTCCCCACCAGTGAGCACGTCTACACAGAGCATTGTTACGGGAATTCTGTATCCTTTATCGGGGACACCCACCCCCCAGTCCATCACAGGAACGTCCTCCCCACCAGTGAGCACGTCTACACAGAGCATTGTCACAGGAATTCTGTATCCTTTATCGGGGACACCCATCTCCCAGGTCACAGGAACTTCCTCCCCACCAGTGAGCACAGCTACACAGAGCATTGTTACGGGAGTTCTGCATCCTCTATCGGGGACACCCACCTCCCAGTCCATCACAGGAACTTCCTCCACACCAGTGAGCACATCTACACAGAGCATTGTCACAGGAATTCTGCATCCTCTATCGGGGACACCCACCTCCCAGTCCATCACAGGAACTTCCTCCACACCAGTGAGCACGTCTACACAGAGCATTGTCACAGGAATTCTGTATCCTTTATCGGGGACACCCATCTCCCAGGTCACAGGAACTTCCTCCACACCAGTGAGCACGTCTACACAGAGCATTGTTACGGGAATTCTGCATCCTCTATCGAGGACACCCACCTCCCAGTCCATCACAGGAACTTCCTCCCCACCAGTGAGCACATCTACACAGAGCATTGTCACAGGAATTCTGTATCCCGTATTGGGGCCCCACCTCCCAGGCCTCTTTCTCGGTGCCACCATCAGGAAGAAAATACAGGAGCCTCAAGACTCAGACCTCCAGGTTCAGAAACAGTTATTACCCATCAACCATCAGTATCTTGAACCAAAGGTCAAATTTACTCAATTTTTTTATTACTATTATTTCTTTCTTTTTGGATTTGCACAGCTTGTTGTCTTTTACACATCGTCCAGTTGGTGTGGACTTTTCTTGATTCTATTATGGTTATTATTCTAATGTGGATTTATTGGTTATACCTGCAAGAAAATGAATCTCAGGGTTGTATATGGTGTCATTTATGTACTTCGATATTAAATTTTCTTTGAACTTTGAGGATCAAATGGTGAGGCAATTAGGGCTGATGAGAACCACTTCAGACCCACCTCATAGGCTCCAGTGACCTATGGTAACCCAGTGCTTGGTTACTACACAACAACCATCCAGAATCTTCAGAATGAGCATTGTACCTAAAGGAAAAAGAGGAAATGGATCCATTCTACGTGGTGTGCAGGCATGGAAACTTGAAGTCATAATCATTCATATTGCTTTTGTATTCTCTTGAGCATGTGCGGTAGAGACGGGTGGGGAGATGGAATTAAACTGGTTTTGGTTCACCATTGTCATAGGTACTAAGACACAGTGAAAAGCTTGTCTTGCATACTGTTCATACAGATCAGATCATTGCACAGTGCATTGGGCAAGAATAAGGTAAAAAAATAACAGAGTAAAGTGTAAAAGCTACTGAAGACATGCATAGCAGATTATAAATAAAATGCAAGATCATAACCAGATAGAGTTTGAAGTCAGGAATCGATTTTGTTGTACTGGGGAACCATTCTTGACTCTTGACTTTATCATAGCTGGATGAAAGCTGTTCTTGAGACTGGCGATACATGCTTTCAGGTGTTTATATCTTCTGTCCAATGGAAGAGGGGAGAAGAGAGAATACTCAGGTAGGTGGGGTTTATGATTATGCTGACGCTGCTTTACTGAAGCAGTGAGAAGTACAGACAGTCCATGGAGGGGAGACTGATTTCTGTGATGTGCTGAGATGTGTCCAAAGCTCTCTGAAGTTTCTTAATAAAGGGAGTTTGTTCTGAAGGCGTGAACATATCTAGCTACAGCAAATATACCCCTCAATTAAAAACTTAGGGCAATAGAGCCAGACACACTGGTAGGTTGATAATTCTTTTTAATTAATATATTACAGATACTAAAGAGCATAGATTTAGAATAAGGTAAGAGTTTTACAAGGGGTTGGAGGAAGAATGTTTCAGGCAGAGTGTGGCTGGTATCTGAATGGGTGGTGGATACACACAGTGTTAAGAAGAAACTAGTTGAACACGAGCTCCACAATGTAGGAGACCTCAGACGAAGACACGAGGAAATCTGCAGATGCTGGAATTTTAAGCAACACACATAAAAGTTGCTGGTGAACGCAGCAGGCCAGGCAGCATCTCTAGGAAGAGGTACAGTCAATGTTTCGGGCCAAGACCCTTCATTAGACCTCAGATGAAGTGCTGGTGAAAGATAGTATACTTGACAATGGGCTGAAGGGCCTGTTCCTGTCTTGCGTGACACTATCAGCATATATAATAAGCTTCCCTCCATTTTGTTTAAATAGCATGCATTTCAGAAAGGCCAGCATCCTAATTGTGGTTCCTTTGATGAAGGTTCAGTAAGGAGTTACAGGACTTCAGCCCAGTGCTAATAAAAAATAAATAGTCCATATCTGGAGCAAGTATTTAATGCCTTGGCAGAGAAGTTTCAAGTATTGCTCTTCAGCCCAGAATTCAGCAGGAGGATATCGCTGGCAGTCTGATAATATGGTAAATGCTCGAACTCCTGTGAAGGATTCCTGGGCCAAATTCGCAGCTTCCTGAAGTCCCATCAGGCAGCCCCCACTGACGTACCCTGAACATGCTGTGACCTTATCATGTATTAGATTAAGACATGCACATCGATAACTCAATTGTTTTCTCCAGGAAACCATTTCACAGGCAGGCCCAAGAAGGATGAATGGTTCCTGCGAAGACATATAAAAGAAAGCATTTGAGAAATGTTCTACATGTTCAGCAGCAAAGAGAATCCCAGAGGTTTCTGTTCAGGGACCCAGTTTCGGTTTTCTGCAGCTTATAACAGCACATACTTACTTTCCTTCTGAATCCACGCAGGAGCAGTTACGCTTGGAACTCCTGTAAATCTAGTAATCTTCACATCTATTTATGGCTTAATAAATCTTTTGGCATTATATACTCAAATTCAGGGCACAGTGAAGCTCTAATTCATCAGTCTTCCAAATTGTTGAAGATCACATGGGGCTAGTGAAAGTAAAAAAAAAGGGAACGTTGTGTTCAACCTCTGGCCTCTCTATAAATTACCTAAATAATGGGTAGTTACTGGCACATGGGGCCACTGAAACAAGAACTAGACAACTGTACTGGGTTCAAACACTATGAATGTTACAAGACAATAGAGTCAGTGCACAGCTAAATCTGGGGAGCTCTGGAGAGCAAAGGCCAACACTCTGTTCTAATATTGGAGAGGGTTAAATGCAAGTTACTTAATTCTGCTAAATCATGACTAAAGCAAAATCCATAAATGTATTAGAGATCTGGACATTTCCCTGTCATCCCCACTAATGGCTCCATACTAATACTCCCTTACTTCTGCGCCTGACTGACTCAGACATGCTGGACAACTCAAGGGGATACACAGTTCAGTGCAATCAACTGTCCGATCACCACTCATCCCACCTCTTTCTACATCAAAACACCGAAGTTTCAGGTGAAAATGATCATTTCTGAATTATAGATTATATATAAACGAATTATACACCAAACAAATCATGGTGATCCGGGAATGCAGTGACAGATTCAGCCCTTTACACAGTAAACTGGTGCAATTGTCAGCATGGCTTTCGATGAGGGACTCTGGTCTGTTCAGCCTTTGTAACTGATAAGCAAGTCCACACGTTTGCAGATTGTCATTACTGAATGGTCTTTGCAGCTTCTTCCTGTTGAACTCCTTCAGCAAGTTGCAGCACCCCAGCAAGGTTACAACTCTAACACTGTCACTGGTGTATTCTGGACCTGTTGCTTTCTTAACCCGAATGTAATTGATCCAAAAGAGTGACAGGAAGCTTTAACACTAATATTAAAGGATATTCTGGATTCTGGATGTCAATATTTTCCCTCCAGATCTAAAATGAACTCATGAACTCATAGCAAGCCATGGCTACCTCTGTACTATGTGGGACTGTTCTTGGTTCTGTCTGACTTGGCCTCCTCCTTTCTTTCTTATGGTTGGATTCAGCTGCTTCCCACGCTTGTACAGAACTCAAACATTTCAACATTTTTGGTGCCAGTTTCTGCCCTGCTCTTGTTTTCACATACCCCATCTCTGACACGTCCTTTCTCTGTCTCCACCTCAGGGGAAAACTTAGCAACCAATACAAGTTACAGCTGGATTGAGGTCAGCCCCACCCACCTCGCAGTGACTCCATTCCATTGAGGTCAGCCCCACCCACCTCGCAGTGACTCCATTTCATTGAGGTCAGCTCCACCCACCTCGCAGTGACTCCATTCCATTGAGGTCAGCCCCACCCACCTCGCAGTGACTCCATTCCATTGAAGTCAGCCCCACCCACCTCGCAGTGACTCCATTTCATTGAGGTCAGTTCCACCCACCTCACAGTGACTCCATTTCATTGAGGTCAGCTCCACCCACCTCGCAGTGACTCCATTTCATTGAGGTCAGCTCCACCCACCTCGCAGTGACTCCATTTCATTGAGGTCAGCTCCACCCACATCGCAGTGACTCCATTCCATTGAGGTCAGCTCCACCCACCTCGCAGTGACTCCATTTCATTGAGGTCAGCTCCACCCACCTCGCAGTGACTCCATTTCATTGAGGTCAGCTCCACCCACATCGCAGTGACTCCATTCCATTGAGGTCAGCTCCACCCACCTTGCAGTGACTCCATTTCATTGAGGTCAGCTCCACCCACATCGCAGTGACTCCATTCCATTGAGGTCAGCTCCACCCACCTCGCAGTGACTCCATTTCATTGAGGTCAGCTCCACCCACCTCGCAGAGACTCCATTCCATTGAGGTCAGCCCCACCCACCTCGCAGTGACTCCATTTCATTGAGGTCAGCTCCACCCACCTCGCAGTGACTCCATTCCATTGAGGTCAGCTCCACCCACCTCGCAGTGACTCCATTTCATTGAGGTCAGCCCCACCCACCTCGCAGTGACTCCATTTCATTGAGGTCAGCTCCACCCACCTCGCAGTGACTCCATTTCATTGAGGTCAGCTCCACCCACCTCGCAGTGACTCCATTTCATTGAGGTCAGCTCCACCCACCTCGCAGTGACTCCATTTCATTGAGGTCAGCTCCACCCACCTCGCAGTGACTCCATTTCATTGAGGTCAGCTCCACCCACCTCGCAGAGACTCCATTCCATTGAGGCCAGCCCCACCCACCTCGCAGTGACTCCATTCCATTGAAGTCAGCTCCACCCACCTCGCAGAGACTCCATTCCATTGAAGTCAGCTCCACCCACCTCGCAGAGACTCCATTCCATTGAGGTCAGCCCCACCCACCTCGCAGAGACTCCATTCCATTGAGGTCAGCCCCACCCACCTCGCAGTGACTCCATTCCATTGAAGTCAGCTCCACCCACCTCGCAGAGACTCCATTCCATTGAGGTCAGCTCCACCCACATCGCAGTGACTCCATTCCATTGAAGTCAGCTCCACCCACCTCGCAGTGACTCCATTTCATTGAGGTCAGCTCCACCCACCTCGCAGTGACTCCATTCCATTGAGGTCAGCTCCACCCACCTCGCAGTGACTCCATTTCATTGAGGTCAGCCCCACCCACCTCGCAGTGACTCCATTTCATTGAGGTCAGCTCCACCCACCTCGCAGTGACTCCATTTCATTGAGGTCAGCTCCACCCACCTCGCAGTGACTCCATTTCATTGAGGTCAGCTCCACCCACCTCGCAGTGACTCCATTTCATTGAGGTCAGCTCCACCCACCTCGCAGTGACTCCATTTCATTGAGGTCAGCTCCACCCACCTCGCAGAGACTCCATTCCATTGAGGTCAGCCCCACCCACATCGCAGTGACTCCATTCCATTGAGGTCAGCTCCACCCACATCGCAGTGACTCCATTCCATTGAAGTCAGCCCCACCCACCTCGCAGTGACTCCATTCCATTGAAGTCAGCCCCACCCACCTCGCAGTGACTCCATTCCATTGAGGTCAGCTCCACCCACCTCGCAGTGACTCCATTCCATTGAGGTCAGCTCCACCCACATCGCAGTGACTCCATTTCATTGAGGTCAGCTCCACCCACCTCGCAGTGACTCCATTCCATTGAGGTCAGCTCCACCCACCTCGCAGTGACTCCATTTCATTGAGGTCAGCTCCACCCACCTCGCAGAGACTCCATTCCATTGAGGTCAGCTCCACCCACATCGCAGTGACTCCATTCCATTGAGGTCAGCTCCACCCACCTCGCAGAGACTCCATTCCATTGAGGTCAGCCCCACCCACATCGCAGTGACTCCATTCCATTGAGGTCAGCTCCACCCACCTCGCAGTGACTCCATTCCATTGAGGTCAGCTCCACCCACCTCGCAGTGACTCCATTCCATTGAGGTCAGCTCCACCCACCTCGCAGTGACTCCATTTCATTGAGGTCAGCCCCACCCACCTCGCAGTGACTCCATTCCATTTCTTCAGTTCTTCAGCTTTGTCATATCCGATCTGATAATACCTACCCACCAACGATTCTGAGGTGTCTTCATTTTCCATTAGCCAATGTTTTTATTCCACCATGGTCAACAGAACTTTTAACCCTGTTGGTTCCATTGCCCATTTAGAACTGTAGAATCATAGAAGTATGCAGCATTGATCCAGCCCAGCTCATCCAATGCCTATTAAAGTAATTGTATTTCCTACATGAGACTGATCTCTCTCTTTGCCTTTCTTAGCCTAGAATCTGCTGAAATGCCTTTTAATCAATGTAGTTGTATTTGCCTTCTACACTTCATTTGGCAGCTCATTCCAAATAATTCCTTTCCAATGTATGAAAAGCTAACCTCTCAGTTTCCTTTGAATTTCTCTCCTCTCACCTTACACCTGCACTCTCTAGTTTTAATTGGGAAAAGAGACAAGAACTATCTCTTCCCCATTTGTGCCCCTCAGCCTCTTAGGCTCCACTGAAAAGTAACCCAATCTATCCAATCTCTCCTTGGCGCTCAACTCAAGGCAACATCCTAGTGAATCTCTTCTGCATTCTCTCGTTGCTACCACATCCTTCTTGCAGTGTGCTGCTTAGAACTGCACATAATACCAAAACTGTAGTCCAACCACTGTTTTGTACATTTGCAACCAAGTCGGTGCCTCTGCCTATGAAAGCAAACACCCCCAAAGCCTTCTTCTCTACCCTACACACCTATGTCCCCATATTCAGGGAGACATGGACAAATGATCTCTATATGTCTAGAAGAACTGGACTTGCAAAGTTCATTATCTCACACTTCTGTGGATTAAATTCCATCTGTCACAACTAATCCTATTTATTTATTGATAGATAGAGCATGGAATAGACCATTCTGCTCTGGCCTAATAATGTGACATTTTTAAATTCCATACTAACCTATTAACTGGTATACCTTTCAAGGGTAGGAAGAAAATGGAGAACTTGGAGAAAACCCATGCACGCCACTGGTACAAATTTCTTACAGATGATATCGGAATTGAACTCTGAACTCTGATGCCCCAAGCTGTAATAGCATTTCCTTCTAGAAAAACCCTGGCAAAAGGATACAAAATCCATGTAAACCACTCCACCCTTTTTCAATTTTTGAAGTTACCATCTCAATAGAATCATTCAGAATTATGAGATATGATCTCCCCTGAAAAGATTCTACTCAATCAGTCCTCTTTCCAAGTAATATAGATCCTTTCCGTTAGAATCTTATCCAACACCAGCCAGTAGTTTTCAGGCCTTTCCCATTCCCTTTTGAGAAATGCAACAACCTAAACTATGCTCCAGTCCTCTGCAAACATGCAAGCAAAATGGATGCATCTTTGTGTATCTTTCTTCAGAAACAAAGTGTAAAAGAGAGACAAGAGTGGAAATCAGACCACTGGAAAATGATGTTGGAGAGATAGTAACATACATCAAAGTTGCTGGTGAACGCAGCAGGCCAGGCAGCATCTGTAGGAAGAGGTACAGTCGACGTTTCAGGCTGAGACTCTTCGTCAGGACTAACTGAAGGAAGAGTGAGTAAGGGATTTGAAAGTGGGAGGGGGAGGGGGAGATCCAAAATCATAGGAGAAGACAGGAGGGGGAGGGATAGAGCCGAGAGCTGGACAGGTGATAGGCAAAAGGGGATACGAGAGGATCATGGGACAGGAGGTCCGGGAAGAAAGACAAGGGGGGGCGGTTGACCCAGAGGATGGGCAAGAGGTATATTCAGAGGGACAGAGGGAGAAAAAGGAGAGTGAGAGAAAGAATGTGTGCATAAAAATGAGTGACAGATGGGGTACAAGGGGGAGGTGGGGCCTTAGCGGAAGTTAGAGAAGTCGATGTTCATGCCATCAGGTTGGAGGCTACCCAGACGGAATATAAGGTGTTGTTCCTCCAACCTGAGTGTGGCTTCATCTCCACAGTAGAGGAGGCCGTGGACAGACATGTCAGAATGGGAATGGGATGTGGAATTAAAATGTGTGGCCACTGGGAGATCCTGCTTTCTCTGGCGGACAGAGCGTAGACTGACTCTCACAGCTATCTGGACTATTCCTCTTCTCACCCTGTCTCTTGCAAAAACGCCATCCCCTTCTCGCAATTCCTCCATCTCCGCCGCATCTGCTCTCAGGATGAGGCTTTTCATTCTAGGACGAGGGAGATGTCTTCCTTTTTTAAAGAAAGGGGCTTCCCTTCCTCCACTATCAACTCTGCTCTTAAACGTATCTCCCCCATTTCACGTACATCTGCTCTCACTCCATCCTCCCACCACCCCACTAGGAATAGGGTTCCCCTGGTCCTCAGCTACCACCCCACCAGCCTCCGGGTCCAACATATTATTCTCCGTAACTTCCGCCACCTCCAACGGGATCCCACCACTAAGCACATCTTTCCCTCCCCCCCCCCGCATTCCGCAGGGATCGCTCCCTAAACAACTCCCTTGTCCATTCGTCCCCCCCATCCCTCCCCACTGATCTCCCTCCTGGCACTTATCCGTATAAGTGGAACAAGTGCTACACATGCCCTTACACTTCCTCCCTTACCACCATTCAGGGCCCCAAACAGTCCTTCCAGGTGAGGCATCACTTCACCTGTGAGTCGACTGGGGTGATATACTGCGTCCGGTGCTCCCGATGTGGCCTTTTATATATTGGTGAGACCCAACGCAGACTGGGAGACCACTTTGCTGAACATCTACGCTCTGTCCGCCAGAGAAAGCAGGATCTCTCAGTGGCCACATATTTTAATTCCACATCCCATTCCCATTCTGACATGTCTGTCCACGGCCTCCTCTACTGTGGAGATGAAGCTACATTCAGGTTGGAGGAACAACACCTTATATTCCGTCTGGGTAGCCTCCAACCTGATGGCATGAACATCGACTTCTCTAACTTCCGCTAAGGCCCCACCTCCCCCTCGTACCCCATCTGTTACTCATTTTTATGCACACATTCTTTCTCTCACTCTCCTTTTTCTCCCTCTGTCCCTCTGAATATACCTCTTGCCCATCCTCTGGGTCAACCCCCCCCCTTGTCTTTCTTCCCGGACCTCCTGTCCCATGATCCTCTCGTACCCCCTTTTGCCTATCACCTGTCCAGCTCTCGGCTCTATCCCTCCCCCTCCTGTCTTCTCCTATCATTTTGGATCTCCCCCTCCCCCTCCAGCTTTCAAATCCCTTACTCACTCTTCCTTCAGTTAGTCCTGACGAAGGGTTTCGGCCTGAAACGTCGACTGCACCTCTTCCTATAGATGCTGCCTGGCCTGCTGCGCTCACCAGCAACTTTGATGTATGTTGCTTGAATTTCCAGCATCTGCAGAATTCCTTTTGTTTGGAGAGATAGTAATGGGGGACGAGGAAATAGTGGACAAGCTAAAAAAGTATTTTGCATCTGTCTTCACTATGGAAGACACCAACATTATGATGGAAGTTCTAGGTGTCAGGGGGCATGAAGTGTGTGAAATTACCATAACTTAGAGAGAAGGTTAAGACCATAAGGCATAGAAGCAGAATTATGCCATCTGGTCCATCGAGTCTGCTCCATCATTCAATGATAAGACCATAAGACCGTAAGATATAGGAGCAGAAGTCGGCCATTCGACAACAAATTCCATAGATTTACCACCCTCTGACTAAAGTAATTTCTCCGCACCTCTGTTCTAAATGGACGTCCTTCAATCCTGAAGTCGTGCCCTCTTGTCCTAGACTCCCCTACCATGGGAAATAACTTTGACAGGTTCTTGGGTAACTGAAAGGACTGAAGGTAGCTAAGTCACCTGGAGCAGATGGTGTACACCCCAGGGTTCTGAAAGAAGCAGCTGAAGAGATTATGGAGGTGTTAGTAATGATCTTTCAAGAATCACTGGATTCTGAAATAGTTCTGGAAGATTGGAAAAGTGCTAATGTCATTCCACTCTTCAAGGAGGGAGAGAGGCAGAGTAAAGGAATTTATAGGCCAGTTGGTCTGACCTCTGGTTGAGAGCCAATTGTTAAGGATGAGGTTTTGGGGTACTTAGAGGCACGTGATAAAATAGGCCTCACTTTGTATGAGTTGCTCAAGGGGAAGTCTTACCTGACTAATCTGTTGGAATTCTTTGAAGAAATAACCAGGATAGACAAAGGAGCATTGCTTGATGTTGCGTACTTGGATTTTCAGAAGGCCTTGTCTGCTTAACAAGCTACGGACCCATAGTATTAAAGGAAAGATTCTAGCATGGATAAAGCAGTGGCTGATTGGCAGGAGGCAAAGAGTGGGAATAAAGGGAGCCTTTTGGGTTGGCTGCCTGTGACACTGGCCTGTATTGGGACTGATTCTATGGAATAAAACTTTGGAAGTGTATGGTCATGCACTTTGGTAGAAGAAATGAAAGGGTTGACTATTTTCTAAATAGAGAGGAAACACAAAAATTTGAGGTGCTAAGGTTACAGGAGTCCTTGTTCTGGGTTACCTAAACGGGTTAATTTGCAGTTTGAGTCTGAGGTGAGGAAGGGAAATGCGATGTTAGCATTCATTTAAAGATGATTAGAATATAAAAACAATGATGTAATGTTGAGACTTGATAAATCACTGGTGAGACCTCACTTGAATTGAATTGAATTGACTTTATTTTTTACATCCTTCACATTAGAGGAGTAAAAATCTTTACCTTACGTCTCTGTCTAAATGTATGTAACATTCAGTTATATTGGCTCGTGTATGTCTAGGGGAAATCCAGCCCAGCACCTGCCTCAACACTCCCCACAGGGTCGGTCGCCGCCCGAATCAATCACAACATCAATCATCAGCCAGCACACCCAGTAAATTTTAACAAATACACTTTATAAATATTACTAATTCTATGACATCGATATACATTTGATACAGAGAGGAAAGTAATGGAAAATAAAGGCGCCAACACTTATCAAAGTCCAAGTTCTTTGCATGCTACGTTGGAGCTCAATTCGACTTCAGACAACCACCCAAATCCTGTCGACTCACGGCTCGGGACCACCCTGAGTGATCGACTGGAGCATCTCCACACGTCCGCAGTCCTCCTCGTCTCTCCTCCGACTCCCCGCCAAAACTCAGTCCACAGTCATATCATACAGCATGGTATCCGAAAACAAAACGATACATAACCACCCATTGGCTAATAGAACTCTGTTATCTCATTTTAAAGTAAAACAAACTGTTAGCGCAAACTCTCTTCAGCGTTAAAGCACAACAAAGCTGCATTCCCCAGATTAACATAACAAAGTCGCCATTTTAAATGTAACAAAAGAAAGACCCCGTACATGTACATTGTGCAATTTATAGTAATTGTAATAAATAGTGTGTACGTCAGCATATAACATAGAAATACAATTGTATCAGTGTGAATTAATCAGTCTGATGACCTGGTGGTAGAAGCTGTCCCGAAGCCTGTTGGTCCTGATTTTAATGCTGTGGGTCCGTTTCCAGGATGGTAGCAACTGGAACAGTTTGTGGTTGGGGTGACTTGGATCCCCAGTGATCCTTCAGACCCTTTTTCACACCTACCTCTGTAAACGTCCTGAATAATGGCAAGTTCACATCTACAGATGCATTGAGCTGTCCCAGGGAGTCCTGCGATTGAGGGAAGTACAATTCCCATACCAGGCAGTGATGCAGCCGGTCAGGATGCTCTCAATTGTGCCTCTGTAGAAAGTTCTTCGGATTTGGGGACTTATGCCAAATTTCTTCAACCGTCTGCGGTGGAAGAGGCGCTGTTGTGCTTTTTTCACCACACAGTCGGTATGTACAGACCACGTGAGGTCCTCAGTGATGTGGATGCCAAAGAACTTAAAGCTGTTCACACTCTCAACCCCAGATCCATTGATGTTAATAGGGGTCAGCCTGTCTCCATTCCTCCTGTAATCCACAACCAGCTCCTTTGTTTTTGCAACGTTGAGGGAGAGGTTGTTTTCTTGACACCATTGCGTCAGGGTGATGACTTCTTCTCTGTAGGATGCCTCGTTATTATTTGAGATAAGGCCAATTAATATAGTATTGTCAGCAAGTTTAATTTAATTAGCTGTGTGTGGTGACAAGTTACAGGTATACAGAGAGTAAAGGAAGGAGTAAATACTTGGAGTATTTTGAACAGTTTTGGGCCCCTTGTTTGAGGAAGGCTGAAACTGTAGAGGGTTTAAGAAGGTTTAGTGGTGAAGAAGGTTAAGAAGGTTTGGTGCCTTAGTGCGCATGCGCCGGTCGTACATGCAGCCTGGTACAGCCGTTCTGATCTACTCTTACGTTCTTCTTACTTTTTAATTTACTTTATTTTTTGTTTTTTTTCCCTCACGGTAACATGTCGAAGCTGCACCCTCTCTAACATGCTGGTAGAGAGTTTTATTTGGGTTTTCTTTAGCGCTGGAAATGGTTACATCCCGACACGCGGGATAGAAGCAAGAGTGTATTGTGTATTCCACAGACCAGCAAATACCGGCCGGCTTAGCGAACAGAGCGGCGGACACCCCTGCTGAAACCCGGAGGAAAGCGCACAGAGGGGGATCACAAAGCCGAGGAAAGAGGATCGGGTCAAGACAACAGAGACTTTTGGAGAAGAGGAGTTCGGTGGGTAATACCGTTCCGGCTGACCGGAAGTGCACTGAGAGCGGTAAGCGTAAAGGAGTTGGGTGCTTACTGTTCTGGTTAACAACAGATGGTACAATCCGGGGTATATAACGATCGAGGAACGTGTTTACAGACTGGATATTGAACTTTTTACTGTTGGATTTCGGCCACATTCCACCATGATACAACACTTGGCGGCATGGGAGGTCATTCCTGCCTGTGGCCATCGAACGTGCAGCTCCTCCCGTGGAGGGTCAGACACCCTGAGCCAATAGACTGGTCCTGGACTTATTTTCCATCTGGCATAGTTTGCATTTTGGTGTTTGATTGTTGGGGTTTTTTGTATTGCTATATTTACGCTCTATTCTTGGTAGGTGCGGCTGTAACGAAACCAAATTTCCCTCGGGATTAATAAAGTATATCTATCTATCTAAGGTTTACAAAAATGATTCCAGGATTAAACAATCTTAACTCAGAAGTGCCAAGTAGATGATCCAGCTTTACCTCCTCCATAAATCCTCAGCTTTCCAGATTATGCAGCCAATCTTATTCAATCCACGTGGTATCAAGAAATGGCAGAAGACACTGGAAACTGCAAAGGCTACGGGTCCAGACAATAGTCCTGAAGACTTGTGCTCCGGAACTTGCCACACCACTAGTCAAACTGTTCCAGTACAGCTACAACACTAGCATGTACCCAGCAATGTGGAAAATTGCCCAGGTATGACCTGTACACAAGAAACAGGACAAATCCAACCCAGCCAATTACCGCCTGATCAGCCTACTTTCAATCATCAGCAACGTAATGGAAGGGATCATCAACAGTGCTATCATGGAGCACTTACTTGGCAATAACCTGCTCACAAATGGCCAGTTCCACAAGCATCCAATCCCTCCACCATCAACAAACAGTTGTAGCAGTGTCTACTATCTACAGTGTTTACTATCTAAAACCCTGCTACGTGCCTCTGGTGAAGAGTAAACCTGCAACCTCGAGGACAGTGAGGAAATGGTCAGAGGAGGCTTATGAGGTGCTCCAGGGTTGTTTTGAGGTGACAGACTGGCAGGCACTCTGTGAGCCACATGGAGAGGATATTGATGGGCTCACAGAGTGCATCACTGATTACATTAACTTCTGCGTGGACTGCAATGTTCCGACAAGAACTGTCCTTTGTTATTCAAATAACAAGTCATGGGTGACAAAGGACATTAAGGACATCCTGAACGCTAAAAAGAGGGCGTTTGGAGATGGAAATAGGGAGGAGCTGAGGGCAATACAGAGGGACCTGAAAGCCAGGATCAGGGAGGCTAAAGACAGGTGTAGGAGGAAGCTTGAGTGGAAGCTCCAGCAGAACAACATGAGAGAGGTCTGGAGGGGGATGAGGACCATCACTGGGTTTCGGCAAACTAGCAACAGAGGAGCTGAAGGCAGTGGGGACAGGGCCAATGAACTTAACCTGTTCTTTAACAGATTTGACATTGTGGCCCCTGCCCATCCCCCACATGAGTCATCTGTTGTCGGCTCCCAACCAACACATATTCCACTCTCCCCTCCTACCCTTCCTCACAGTCCCCCACCCTGCTCTCATGACTATACCCCTCCCCCACACGAAACCACCACGGTGGGCGTCACAGCTGAACAGGTGAGAGGACAGCTGAAACGTCTCAACCCAAGCAAGGCTGCAGGACCGGATGGTGTCAGTACCAGGGTGATCAAAGCCTGTGCCCCTCAGCTATGTGGAGTACTTCGCCATGTATTCAACCTGAGCCTGAGGCTCCGGAGGGTTCCTGTACTGTGGAAGACATCCTGCCTTGTCCCTGTGCCGAAGACGCCGCGCCCCAGCGGCCTCAATGACTACAGACCGGTGGCATTGACCTCCCACATCATGAAGGCCCTGGAGAGACTTGTTCCTGAGCTGCTCCGGCCTATGGTCAGGCCACACTTAGATCCCCTCCAGTTCGCCTACCAGTCCCGACTAGGAGTTGAGGTTGCTATCGTCTACCTGCTGAACCGTGTCTACGCCCACCTGGACAAGCCAGCGAGCACTGTGAGGGTCATGTTTTTTGACTTCTCCAGTGCGTTCAACACCATCCGCCCTGCTCTGCTGGGGGAGAAGCTGACAGAGATGCAGGTTGATGCTTCCCTGGTTTCATGGATTCTTGATTACCTGACTGGCAGACCACAGTACGTGTGCTTGCAACACTGTGTGTCCGACAGAGTGATCAGCAGCACTGGGGCTCCACAGGGGACTGTCTTGTCTCCCTTTCTCTTCACCATTTACACCTCAGACTTCAACTACTGCACAGAGTCTTGTCATCTTCAGAAGTTTTCTGATGACTCTGCCATAGTTGGATGCATCAGCAAGGGAGATGAGGCTGGGTACAGGGCTATGGTAGGAAACTTTGTCACATGGTGTGAGCAGAATTATCTGCAGCTTAATGTGAAAAAGACTAAGGAGCTGGTGGTAGACCTGAGGAGAGCTAAGGTACCGGTGACCCTGTTTCCATCCAGGGGGTCAGCATGGACATGGTAGAGGATTACAAATACCTGGGGATACGAATTGACAATAAACTGGACTGGTCTAAGAACACTGAGGCTGTCTACAAGAAGGGTCAGAGCCGTCTCTATTTCCTGAGGAGACTGAGGTCCTTTAACATCTGCCGGACGATGCTGAGGATGTTCTACGAGTCTGTGGTAACCAGTGCTATCATGTTTGCTGTTGTGTGCTGGGGCAGCAGGCTGAGGGTGGCAGACACCAACAGAATCAACAAACTCATTCGTAAGGCCAGTGATGTTGTAGGGATGGAACTGGACTCTCTCATGGTAGTGTCTGAAAAGAGGATGTTGTCTAAGTTGCATGCCATCTTGGTCAATGTCTCCCATCCACTACATAATGTACTGGGTGGGCACAGGAGTACATTCAGCCAGAGACTCATTCTACCGAGATGCAGCACAGAGCGTCATAGGAAGTCATTCCTGCCTGTGGCAATCAAACTTTACAACTCCTCCCTTGGAGGGTCAGAGACCCTGAGCCGATAGGCTGGTCCTGGACTTATTTCATAATTTACTGGCATAATTTACATATTACTATTTAACTATTTACGGTTCTATTACTATTTATTATTTTTGGTGCAACTGTAACGAAAACTAATTTCCCCCGGGATCGATAAAGTATGACTATGTCTATGACTAAGATACACTGCCATAACACCCCGCAGTTCCTAAGGCAGCAACTTCTAGACCCATGACCACTACCATGTAGAAGGAGGAGAGCAGCAGATACCTGGGAACACAACCACTTGGAAAACCCCCTCCAAGTCACTCACCATCCTGACTTGGTTTGTAGACCGGATATTGAACTTTTTGCTGTTGGACTCTGGCCATATTCCACCAAGATACAACAGTGGACGTCATGGGAGGTTGTTCCTGCCTGTGGCCATCGAACTTTGCAGCTCCTCCCGTGGAGGGTCAGACACCCTGAGCCAATAGGCTGGTCCTGGACTTAGTTCTTTCTGGCATAGTTTGCATATTGTTGTTTGATTGTTTGTGGCTTTTGTATTGCTATATTTATGCTCTATTCTTGACTGGTGCAGCTGTAACGAAACTCAATTTCTCTCGGGATCAATAATGTATGTCTATGTCTATGTCTATATCTATATCGCCTTCCTTCATTGTTGCTGGGTCAAAATCATGAAAGTCCCTCCCTGACAGCACTGCAGGTATACCTACACCTCAGGGACTGCAGCGGTTCCAGAAGGCAGCTCATCACCACCTTCTCAAGGGCAACTAGGGATGGGCGATAAATGTTGCTTAGCTGGCAATGCCCACATCCTGTAAATGAATAAATTAAAAAAATTAAACAGTTTGTCATATGAAGAGTGTCTGATGGCTCTGAGCCTATATTCACTGGAATTTAAAGGAATGAGGGGTAAGCTAATTGAAACCTACTGAATGGTGAAAGTCCTTGATAGAATGGATATGGAAAGGTTGTTAAGATGATGGGAGAGTCTAAGACGAGAGGACACAGCCTCAAATTAGAGGGCATCCTTTTAGAACAGAGATGAGGAGGAATTTCTTTAGTCAGCGAGTTGTGAATCTGTGGTATTTGTTGCCACAGGCAGCTGTTGAAGTCAAGTGTTTATCTATATTTAAGGCAGAGGCTGATAGATTCTTGATTGGTCAGGGCACGAAGGGATACGGAGAGAAGACGGGAAGTTGGGCCTGAGAGTAGACTCAATGGACCAAATATTCTATTTCTGCCCCTATGTCTTATGGTCTACCTCCAACAAAGTCTCAGTAATCACTCCCTTCATCCTGAGATAGATCCCTTCAGGCCCTTGGGAGAGCTAACACGAAGAAATCTGCAGATGCTGGAATTTCAAGCAACACACATAAAAGTTGCTGTGACTCCCGTCTCCCCTTCCCCCACCAGCACTCTGTAACCCCGTCTCCCTCATATCCCACCGTCAGCTCCTGGGCCCTCAGAGGCTCCATCTTCCTCTCACCCCAACCCTCCCCTCTCCACTGACACCACCAGCCTCCTTCCCCCTCCCCCCTCTGATCCCACTTCTCATCCGTGTCGGGTCTTTGCCATCCCCTCCGATCTTCCACTCTCTGGGGCAGAGCGCTCTGTCCTCAGTAAAGGCCTCACCTTTGTCCCCCTTTGCCCACACCTCAGCAAGTTCCACGTTCACCATGACACTGAACTCTTCTTCCGCCATCTCCATCTTCGAGCCTACTTCTTTGGCAAGGACTCTCCCACCCCACCGATGACTCCTTCTCCCGTCTTCAACCTCTTCATGGACTCCCCGCTCTGGATCTCTTTATTGCTAACTGCTGACAGGACATCAACCATCTTGACTTCACCACACCTTGTTCCAATTCCAATCTCACTCCTTCCGAACGCTCTGCTCTCCACTCCCTTCGCACCAATCTTAGCCTTACTATAAAACCCGCCGATAAGGGGGGTGCTGTTGTAGTCTGACGTACTGATCTCTACCTTGCTGAGGCACAGCGACAACTCGCGGATACCTCCTCTTATTTACCCCTTGATCATGACCCCACTAAGGAGCAGCAGGCCATTGTCTCCCACACCATCACAGACTTTATCCGCTCAGGGGATCTCCCATCCACTGCTACCAACCTTATAGTTCCCACACCCCGCACTTCCCGTTTCTACCTCCTACCCAAGATCCACAAACCTGCCTGTCCAGGTAGACCCATTGCCTCAGCTTGCTCCTGCCTCACCGAACTCGTTTCTGCATTCCTTGACATTGTTTTCTCCCCCCTTGTTCAATCCCTACCTACCTATGTTCGTGACACTTCTCACGCTTTGAAATTTTTCGATGATTTTAAGTTCCCTGGCCCCCACCGCTTTATTTTCACCATGGATGTCCAGTCCCTATATACTTCCATCCCCCACCAGGAAGGTCTCAAAGCTGTCCGCTTCTTTTTGGATTCCAGACCTAATCAGTTCCCCTCTACCACCACTCTCCTCTGTCTAGCAGAATTATTCCTTACTCATAATCATTTCTCCTTTGGCTCCTCCCACTTCCTCTAAACTAAAGGTGTAGCCATGGGCATCCGTATGGGTCCCAGCTATGTTCAAACCTATTCTGGTATCTGTCCCCCACTTTTCCTGCGCTACATCGATGACTGCATTGGCGCTGCTTCCTGCACGCATGATGAGCTCGTTTACTTCATTAACTTTGCCTCCAACTTTCACCCTGCCCTCAAGTTTACCTGGTCCATTTCCGACACCTCCCACCCCTTTCTAGATCTTTCTCCCTCTCTCTCTGGAGACAGCTTATCTACTGATGTCTACTATAAGCCTATGGACTCTCACAGCTACCTGGGCTATTCCTCTTCCCACCCTGTCTCCTGCAAAAATGCCATCCCCTTCTCGCAATTCCTCCGCCTCTGCCACATCTGCTCTCAGGATGAGGCTTTTCATTCCAGGACGAAGGAGATGTCCTCCTTTACCAAAGAAAGGGGCTTCCCTTCCTCCACCATCAACTCTGCTCTCAAATGCATCTCTCCCATTTCACGCACATCTGCTCTCACTCCATCCTCCCGCCACCCCACTTGGAATAGGGTTCCCCTTGTCCTCACCTACCACCCCACCAGCCTTCTGGTCCAACATATAATTCTCCGTAACTCCAATGGGATCTCACCACTAAGCATATCTTTCCCTCCCCCTCTCTCTGCTTTCCACAGGGATCGCTCCCTACGCGACTCCCTTGTCCATTCATTCCCCCCCCCCCCCATCGCTCCCTACTGATCTCCGTCCTGACACTTATCTTCGTAAGCGGAACAAGTGCTACACATGCCCTTACACTTCCTCCCTCACTACCATTCAGGGCCCCAGAATGTCCTTCCAGGTGAGGCGACACTTCACCTGTGAGTCGGCTGGTGTGATATACTGCATCCAGTGCTCCCGATTGGCGAGACCTGACGCAGGCTGGGAGACTGTTTTGCTGAACACCTACGCTCTGTCCACCAGAGAAAGCAGGATCTCCCAGTGGCAACACATTTTAATTCCACATCCCATTCCCATTCTTATATGTCTATCCATGGCCTCCTCTACTGTAAAGATGAAGCCACACTCAGGTTGGAGGAACAACACCTTATATTCCGTCTGGGTAGCCTCCAACCTGATGGCATGAACATCGACTTCTCTAACTTCCATTAATACCCCACCTCCCCTTATACCCCATCCGTTATTTATTTATTATATATATATATATATACATTCTTTTTTTTTCTCTCTCTCCTTTTTCTCCCTCTGCCCCTCTCACTATACTCCTTGACCATCCTCTGGGCTTCCCCCCTCCCCCTTTCTTTCTCCCTAGGCCTACTGTCCCATGATCCTCTCATATCCCTTTTGCCAATCAACTGTCCAGCTCTTGGCTCCATCCCTCCCCTTCCTGTCTTCTCCTATCATTTTGGATCTCCCCCTCCCCCTCCCACTTTCAAATCTCTTAGTAGCTCTGCTTTCAGTTAGTCCTGACGAAGGGTCTCGGCCCGAAATGTCAGCTGTACCTCTTCCTAGAGATGTTGCCTGGCCTACTGCGTTCACCAATGTGAGTCCGCTGGTTATGTGTGTTCCTTGGGAGAGCTATGTGTGCTTCCTCATACAGACATTTTCCAGAACATATGTGCATCCATCCTAACTTCTAAGCTCTCTTCTATATCCTTATAAACGTCAATGGACATATTTCATTTCAGTTTCCTGTATCAGACACATGCTTCCTACTTTTCTCTGATTAATCCTTCAATACTTCTTAAAGTTCCTTAAACTTATCATCTTTGCCTCTTACCCTGACAGGAACAGGCTGATTCTGACATCTCACTATCTTGTTTTTAAGCACCTCCCACGTATCAGATGCCATTATCCCCTCCCAATCTACTTCCAGCAGGTCCTGTCTCAAGCTCAGCAAATCTACTTTGGGCCCTCTCTCGAGGACTAAATTTATCTTTCTGGATGACTTTCTTGAAGCTTAATGCCAAAGGGTTACACCATCATTCACAAAGATACAGTCAAGATAATTGACTGATACAGTAGAACTTTCTGTATTGCTTTAAAAATCCCTCTTATATGTATTTAAAAAAGCCTATTGAAGCTCCTCACACAACGGTAATCTCAGTGAATATTGGGAAAATTCAAACCTCCCAGGTTCACTAAGGTTGTCATAGCCAGGGGGTTGGCAGGGGGGAAGGTAGAGGGGATAACCACCCCTGCCTATTAAATGGCATGCATCTCAAACAGCCTCTGACAACAAAGCCCAGTTCCTGACCTTCACGTATGGCTTAATAAGCCCAATGAAACAGTTTCTACTGACAGGAGAAGTGGCAAAGGTGGGTAATTGGTGCCTTGACACCAGTTAATAAGCAGATGGGGCTCATCACCCATGGTTGCCAGCTAACCTAGGAGAAAGAAAACTCTGATCTCAAACCTCCACTCCTTGCCCCTAAACCCACCCATGGGAAGGCTTTGGGGGTAAACCCTGAGGAAAATCCAGAGCTGAGATCCGTAAGGCAGTCCGACATTGAGGTCAGTGCTGACAGGCAACTCCTGCAATGCCACTGTGTTGGTCTCTGCTGTTCCTTCAGATTCACCAGCTGTGTGGAGAGGAGAAATCTGCTGCATGGGCAACAGATGGCTCTTCATATCACACTGCCCTGGCTTGGGCCTCAAAATCTCCCAGTAATACTGGTACAGAACGGCAGTGTGTCTGTTTGCAACAACGTCTCAGGGACAACCAAAGGTGTAATTGTTCATTCTTTACACCTTGTGTTGATTGCAAGACACTGCTGGTTATTGGAATCAAGCACTGCAGGTCTACCTCATCAGCAAGCTGCTCGATAGTGATGGAGTACTTGTTGCATACAGTTGTTGACAGGAGGTGGTGTGTAATAAATGATGCAGATGATTGTCTATGACATTTTATTGTGATCACAAGACCCTGATGGACATTGGGAATGTATATTCCAGTTCACTGCTTCATTAGTGAGACCAATGGCAGGGGAGCTGCGTTGTCTTGGTCATGATATGGACCGGTCTTCATGCCGCAATGTTCCCTGTGGAAGGACCCAGGAGAGGAGATGCCGGAGGCAGTGTGGGAGTGAGCACAGCAATTTCCTATGCAACCATGGAAGATGAAACACTGAGCATTTTATCCCTCCTCTTCCACCCAGGGACTCCTACACTATTTACAGTTAAGCAGTGATTTGCTTATATTTCGTCCATGATCTTGGTGATCATGATGTTGTCTCCTTGATGATTGGATGACCATTTCTCTGAACACTTTGATTCAGTTCTCACGGAAGATCTTGAAGTTCCAGTTACCTGTTCTGATAATGCTGTATCCCACTCCCATTCTGGCTTGGTCCTCACATGCTGCTCCAACATAACCTCAGGAAAATGCACCTCATCTTACAAAGTGGCAATTTACAGCTTGCAGGATGTAACACTGATCCCTACAACTTCAGATAACCAGCCTTTCCAGTTTGTGTCTAAGTGGATCTGTTCTGATGGAACGTCATTTATTAGTTTGTAACATTATTTAGTTTGTCTCTCTCCACCTGCTTAAAGAAGACCACTATCATTCCGGGTCTTATGAGAAACAAGGGAGTGAAATGTTCTGAAAGGTTGCTCATTAACTCCAGCTTCCCCGACAAACTAAAAACACTGGACTTCACCTGCTGTGGGACTAGTTGTACCATGTACACCATTCCATGGCACTACACTATCCTGGACCATATGGCCACCTAAAATAGATGATTATTTACTAACCGCAGCTCCATTTCAATATGACAATTTCAAGGAAACTCATGTCCTTTGTAACTAGATCCTTGACTTCCTGACCAACAGCTGACAATTTGTAATAGGGAGCAACACTTCCACAATGATATTTCTCAACAGTGGCACCCTACAAGGATGTAACCTCAGCAGCCCCCACCCCCACTCTGCTCCCTATACATTAAAAATGTAAGGCCAGAATCTGCTCTGACTCAATCTACAATGTGTAAATGTAGTAGGCTGTATTTCAAATAGCCATGTGTCAGAGTGCAGGAAGGAGATCGAGGGTGTAGTAACTTGGTATCAATGTCAGCAGAACAAAAGAGCTGGTCATTGACTTCAGGAAGGGGGCGCAGTGTACTTTCTCCTGTTTATAACAATGGCGATATTCTCCTCACCTGCTCATCATTTCCCTCTGGTTACCCTTCTCCTTCCCGTTCTTTCATGATAATGTCCCCTCCTATTTGATTTTTTTTCTTCTTTGGTCCTTTACCTCCTAGCTTCTTGCGTCATCCACCCTCCCCACCCACCCATCTTCCCCCTCACCTATCATCTGCCAGCTTTACTCCTCCCTCTCCCTCCAATTTTTTATTCTGACTTCAGTCCCCTTCCTTTCCATTCATGATGGCCCTCTGCCCAAATCTTCATAAATACTGCCTTCATAACTACTGCCTGCCTGACTTGCTGAGTTTCTCCAGCATTTGTGTGTGTTGCTCTCAGCAGTATCTCTTTTGTTACAATTGAATAATTCCCTAGTATGATAGGATGCACTCTTGGTCTCACAAACTACCTTACACTTTCTTGTCCATCCATCTGCACTCTGCACTCTACTTTCTCTGTGCCTTAACACTTTATCCTGCACTCTGTTATTGTTTTATCCTGTTCTACCTCAATGCACTAAGCAAATGAACTGACCTGTATGAATAAAACACAAGATAGATGTTTCATTGTGGCAACATACACGTAATGCCTAAGGAGCTTGGCAGGTTAGGCAGCATCTATGGAGGAAAATAAACAGTTGACATTTCGGGCTGAGGCCCTTCATCTCCTGTGTGACAGTCATTTGCCAAGGTACTGATGTACCAGAAGCTGTCTGATCTGCTCAGTGTTTGTAGCATCCTCTGTTCCTTCAGACTTATGGCAAGTGTTGAGTTCTGCTACTGTATCCCACAGTTCCTTCATTGTCTTTGGTCCAATTTCTCCCCTTTCGTTCTTCTGTAGTCAATCGTTGAACCTTCACCAACCATTCACCCAGCAGCAGCACCATGTGTTACCCTCTCTCTCTGGCTCTCCGTTCTATTACTGACAAACCTTTTTCTCCCCCAAGCCCCATACCCTCCCTCCCTTTCTCTGCAGCTTAATTTGTGTTTGATTTTGAACTGTTCCCATGTTGCAGTCTATGACTGAGATATCCACTCTGCTCCCCACTCAGCAGATGCTGCCTGACCCGTTGAGCATTTGCAAGATTTTCTATTTTTGTTTCTGATTTCCAGCATCTGCATTTGTTTGCTTTTGGGTTAATAAGAACACCGGAGAACTGCCAGTCCCAGAAGTCACTGGTATAGAGCAGAAAATGTCACTGGATACATGTCAAGAGGCCTTGCTATTTGCATCTCATATTTTCCAACACTGACATAGACATTATGGATATACCACAGAATTCACAACAGATAGTGTGCTGGTGTTGACATAATTTACCCATGATATATGATAACGAGTTAACAATCCAAGCATCCATTCTCTGTAGCTATCTCCCTTTGCTGTTATCATTTGGATTCAGAATGTAAACGCCAAGGTCGTGGTTATCCAGTGGGAGATAAACAGTTCATCAAAATTTCTTGATGACTTGACAATGGCTGAAATCAGTGTGTCCTGAGAAATACAGGGTAAGGATTCACCGATGTTGCTGAAACAAAATCTGTGCCCTTTATACATTGTGAACAACCTCTGTGTAATTGATTCCGTTTGCAATGGAAATTATGAGACCAATTGACCTGAGGTAAGGGGTTGTCAGCATTACAAGTGTCTTGTGTCAGACAAAATGACTTTCTCTTCATTGGTAGTAAATATCTGAGGTGTGTGTGCACTTTCTTATCCCTGAATGAATCTGCTGGTTTACACTTTTATTGAAAGACAAACACACAAGTCAAGAGAAGTTAATTCAGGTGATAAAGAGATTGTGTGGGAGTAAAGGCAGCTGCAAACTGTCCATTATCTCTTGGACCTCACTTGCATCTCCGAGTGCTGAATTCCATTCAAAGCCATGGACATCATATCTGGGAAGCAGAGGGCAGGTGTAGAAAGTCTCATGTACCTATTATATCCATATTTCCTTACTGCATGGGAAGCCGCTAAGCCTATCAAGTCTATGCTCACTCACAGAGCAATACCATTCTCACACTGATTTACTCCAAATGGTAAACTTTACCTCAGCAAACTCCTCAACACCTCATCCGTTCTCAACTTGCAGCACCCACTTGATGAAGCTTGCAAGTGTATCCAAACATTTCTGCTCCAGCAGGCTGTTGGCATGCTGTCTCTCATCAAAGCCAGCGAAAAGCTGAAATAAAGCAAATTTCAAGTTGCAGAGGGAAGGAACAGAGGGGAGAAGAGAATAAAAGGGAGGGTTTGTGATGGAGTGACTCTGGAAATAGAGGTGCCTGCAGAAAGAGGGTGATTAACAAAAACCTCATCTGGTGGGGGTGCCTTTGGAAGGATGCATACTAACTCTGGAATTGCTGAAGAAAGGCAGGAAAATTACAGATGTTGGAAACTTGGACAAGCAAGTTGGAATAACTAACTATCTGAATTTGAAGAAGTCCGGTTTTAATTTTGGGTGAGTATTCTAAGTACTCTTTCCTGTTAGAAAGAGGGATTCAAAATGCAGAGCTAGGTGTTGTCATCTAAACTGGGGGCAGCTCTATGATCTGGAACCTGGTATAAGAATGTAGATTTGAGTAAAGCATTCAGAACGGTAATGCTGTGACTCACTGTGTTTAATAAACAAGATTTTGTCTGATATAATTTGAGTAATGACCATTATAAATTAGGATACAGTACGAATACAGGAGAGGTATTCAAAACGATCATCGATAGGTAGATGGATCTGCAGGAAGTGGAAGGATACAAACATGGTGTAGGCAGAAGAGTTTGTTTAGTTAGATTAATAATTTAATTTGCTTGACACAACATCTTGGGCCAAAGTGCCTGATTCTGTGCTGCACTGCTCGAGGTTCCATTTTCTCAGTTGCTACACAGTGGAAGATGGTGACTGTCAGTGTTGGTTGGACAACAGTTACCCAAGGCATAGGATGTGTTGCAATAATTTCTTTGGATGGTATCCAAAGTTGACTTGTGTTTCAGATGCAATATCAGTAACTTTTCTAGGGTCAGAGGTACCTATGTAAACAATTAGATATTTCAGAACAACTTTGCAGAATACTTCTGCTTAGATACAAAAAAGTAGAATGAAGTCCAGATGAAGGTCTTAGCCCAAAATGTAACTGATTTGAGATTAGAATACATGGGATGGCCAATTAGATATAATATTGGCTTGCTGGCAAGAGTCAGAGGGTGACTCTGAGTCAGAGGGTGGAGGTGGAGAGTTGCTTATCAGCTTGGAGGCCTATGACCAGTTGTGTGCTGCAGGGATCAGTGTTGTACCCCCTGTTGTTCATCATGTACAGTATATTCATGGGCTGAATGAGAATTCAAGTACAGGATTCATAAGCTCTTGGATTACTCTACAACTAGTAGAGTCATCGACAGTGAAGAAGGTTGTTTAAGGTAGCACCCAGACCTAGATCAACTGAGAAAGTGGGAAAAGAAATAGCAGGTGGAAATTAACTCAGTAAAGTATGTATTGCAGTAAGTTGAACCAGGGTAAGTATTACACAGCAATTATCAGGTCCTGTAGAACAGAGAGATCGCGGGCTACAAGTACATAGTTACCTGAAAGGATAAACAGAGGTAGATGGGGCATTGAGGAAGGTGATTAACATGCTTACTTTCATTGGCTGAAACAGTGGTTACAAGAGTCAGAATGCCATGTTTCAGCTTCCAAAATGTTGGTTTGGCCACATTTGTAGGATTATGTGCATTTCTGGGCACTGCACATTCTGACCAAGCTCAGAGAGGGTGCAGACTAGATTCACAAAGGTGTTTGCTAGGACTGGAGGGTTTGAGCTGGCCTCCACAGCTGCATGTGGCAACAAATTCCACAAATTCACCACCCTTTGGCTAAAGAGATTTCTCTGCATCTCTGTTTTGAAAGGGCTCTCCTCTATCCTGAGGCTGTGCCCACTTGTCCAAGACTCTCCCACCATAGGAAACATCCTTTCTAGGCCTTTCAACATTCGAAATCTTTCAGTGAGATCCCCCTTCATCTTTCTGAATTCCAGAGAGTACAGACCCGTCAAATGTTCCTCGTATGATAACCCTTTCATTCCCAAAATCATCCTTGTGAACCTCCTCTGGATCCTCTCCAATGCCAGCACATGTTTTCTAAGATGAGGGGCACAAAACTGTTCACAATACTCAAGGTGAGGCCTCACCAGTGCTTCATAAATCCTCAGCATGACATCCTTGCTCTTGTATTCTAGACCTCTTGAAATGAATGCCAACATGGCATTTGCCTTCCTCACCACTAATTCAACTTGCAAGGACTCCCAAATCCCTCTGCATCTCAGATTCCTGGATTTTCTCCCTGTTTAGAAAATAGTCTGCACATTTATTTCTACTACCAAAGTACAAGACCATGCACTTTCCAGCATTGTATTTCATTTGCCACTTTCTTGCCCATTCTCCTAATCTGTCCAAGTCCTACTGCACCCTACCTGTTTCCTCAAGATTACCTGCCCCTCCACCAATCTTCATGTCATCTGCAAACTTGGCAATAAAGCCTGCTATTCAAACATCTAAATCATTTATTTACAGCATAAAAAAAAGTAGTCCCAACACCGACCACTGCGGAACACCACTAGTCACTGGCAGCCAACCAGAAAAGAATCACTTTATTCCCATACCAATCAGCCAATGCTCTAACCATGTTAGTAACTTTTCTTAATACCATGAGCTCTTAACTTGGTAAGCAGCCTCATGTGTGATACCTTGTTAAAAGCCTTCTGAAAATCCAAATATGCAACATCTACTGCACCTTGAGTATCGTATTTGCTATCTTTACTTTTTTACCATCTGTCCTATTTAGAGTCCTTTCACTCTGATTCCCACCACCCTGCCAAGTTAGTTTAAACCGTCCTGAACAGCTCTAACAAACCTGCCTATGAGAATATTGGTCCCCCTCGGGTTCAGGTGCAACCTATCACTTTTGAACAGGTCATACCTCCCCTAGAAGAGATCCCAATGATTCAAGAATCTGAAGCCCTGCCCACTGCACCAGCTTCTCCACAAATCATTTATCTGCCAAATCATCCTGTTTCTACCCTCACTGGCGCGTGGAACAGGCAGCAATCCAGAAATTACTACCCGGGAGGTGCTGCTTCTCAGCTTTCTACCTAGCTCTCTAAATTCTCTTTTCAGGACCTCATTGCTTTTCCTTCCTATGTCATTTATACCAATATGTACCAAGACATCTGGATGCTCCCCATCCCTCTGCAAACTGTTGTGGAAGCGAACTGAGACATCCCTGACCATCTGAGAGGTAACATACATTCCAGATGTCCCGTTCTTGTCCAGAGAATCTCCTGTCTGTTCCCCTCATGGTTGAGTCCCCTATCACTACCACTCCCTTCCTCTCTTGTTTTCCCTTCTGCACCACGGACCATGCTCAGTGCCTGTAGTTCGGTCGCCTTGGCATTCTCCCGGGAGGTCATCCCCCACAAAAGTATCCCAAGCGGTATGCTAGTTTTTGAGGGAATGGCCACAGGGTTGCTCTGCTTTAACTGCTTATTTCCATTTCTCCTGACAGTCACACAGCTACTCGCCTCCTGCAACTTCGTGGTGACCACTTCCCTGTAACTCTGATCAATTATCTCCACACTCTCCCGTACCAGCCGAAGATCATCCAGCTGCTGCTCCAGATCCCTAACACAGTTTTCAAGCGGATGCACTTTACGCAGATGTAGTTCTCCAGGAGGCTCTGGGTCTCCCAGTTCTCTAACATCTGGGACGAAGTGGACAGCACAGCCATTTAAATTGTACAGTAAAAGAGAAAAAAAAACAAAAAGAAACCTTAACAGATGCTTCACTCAGAGCTGACGCCTCTTCCTAGCCGAAGCCTCTTTTGAGCCAAAGCCTGTCGCTTCTACTCTCACCACTGGCCTACTGCCAACAATGGCTGCTCCACTTATCCCTTCTGTAATTTTGTTTGGTTTGTAGGGTCTGTTGAAACCGGTACGAGGCCCCATACAATGGACAAACACCCGTGAAACGCTTTTTTAAAATAACTGCTGCCAACCTGTGAGAAACACCTCTTCGTAGAGCGATTGATGCCACTGATTAACTGCCAACCAGTACATATTTGGATTGTGAGAGTTAATCCCGAGTACCCAGAGGAAACCATGCAGACACGGGAGAACATACAAGCAGCAGTGGGAATATATGTACTTGCTAATAAATTTATTTTCAATTTTGAACTTAGAAGTTTGAGGACTACTCGCTCATTGCTAAATTAACAATGGTAAATAAAATGCCTGTTTTGTTTGGTGTTGTGAGAGATTTCTCCTTCACATCTCTCCTCTGCTTTTCACCCTTTATGTTAAATCCATGCCCTCTAGCTTACACCCCTCTGCTATGGAGAAGAATTTCTTACTATCAGTGCCCCTCATAATTGTGTACTCCGTATCCAGGTTCCCCTCAGCTTTCCCACTCAAAGGAAGAGAGACCAAGAGTCACCCCATTCCAGCCTCCATCCTGTGAATCTGCTCTGCACCTCTCCAATGCTACCACATCCTTCCTGTAGTGTGGTAACCAGTTCTCCACCTGTGGCCTGATCAATGATTTATGAAGTTGTAATGATACCAATGAGGGTCATTCACTACCTCAGATTCTACATCCATCCATGTGAGGCCAGTGTTTGAATCTCCCTGAGGAAAATAACAAATTTATCAAAACGTGGCATTGGAAGACTTGTCACCGTGTGACCTGTTGCCCACCGTGTGACCATCTACTGTATAACCCTCTACCCACTGTGTGAACTTCTATCCACTGTGTGACCCTCTACCCACCGTGTGACCATCTACTGTATAACCCTCTACCCACTGTGTGACCATCTACTGTATAACCCTCTACCCACTGTGTGACCATCTACTGTATAACCCTCTACCCACTGTGTGAACTTCTATCCACTGTGTGACCCTCTACCCACTGTGTGACCATCTACTGTATAACCCTCTACCCACTGTGTGACCATCTACTGTATAACCCTCTACCCACTGTGTGAACTTCTATCCACTGTGTGACCCTCTACCCACTGTGTGACCCTCTACTCACTGTGTGACCATCTACTGTATAACCCTCTACCCACTGTGTGAACTTCTATCCACTGTGTGACCCTCTACCCACTGTGTGAACTTCTATCCACTGTGTGACCCTTTACCCTCTGTGTGACCCTCTACCCTCTGTGTGACCATCTACTGTATAACCCTCTACCCACTGTGTGAACTTCTATCCACTGTGTGACCCTTTACCCTCTGTGTGACCCTCTACCCTCTGTGTGACCATCTACTGTATAACCCTCTACCCACTGTGTGAACTTCTATCCACTGTGTGACCCTCTACCCACTGTGTGAACTTCTATCCACTGTGTGACCCTCTACCCACTGTGTGACCCTCTACCCTCTGTGTGACCCTTTACCCTCTGTGTGACCCTCTACTCACTGTGTGACCCTTGATCCACTGTATGACCCTCTACCCACTGTGTGACCCTCTACTCACTGTGTGACTCTCTTTCCACAGTGTGACCCTCAATCCAGTCTGTGACCCTCTACCCTCTGTGCTACTGTGTTACCCTCTACCAAGTGTGAGACCCTCTACCCACTCTGTGATTCTCTACCCACTCTGTGACCCTTTGTCCACTGTGTGGCCCTCTATCCACTGTGTGACCCTCTACCCACTGTGTGACCCTCTACCCAATGTGTCACCCTCTATTTTGTGACACTCTCCCCACTGTGTGACCCTCTGTCCACTGTGTGATCCTCGACCCACTGTGCGACCCTCGACCCACAGTGTTAACCTCTTCCTACAGTGTGACCTTCTACTCACTGGGTGACCCTCTATTCACAGTGAGACCCTCTAACACCAGATGACCTGCTCCCCATAGTGCAACCCTCTACCAACTGTGTGACCCTCTACACACTCTATGATGCGCTATTCTGTGATGTGCCAGAGAACTGCAAAATTTCAAACGTTGCTCCACTCTTTAAGAAAGTAAGAAGGCAGCAGAAAAGAAATTATAGACCGGTTAGCCTGACCTCAGTGGTTGGGAAGATGTTAGAGTCAATTGCTAAGGATGAGCTGATGGAGTACTTGGTGACACAGGATAAGATAGTTCAAAGTCAGCATGGTTTCTTTCAGGGAAAATCCTGCCTGACGAACCTGTTGGAATTCTTTGAGAAGATTACAAGTGGGATAGATAAAGGAGATGCAGTGAATGTTGTGGATACGGACTTTCAGAAGGCCATTGATAGGTTTCACACATGAGGCTGCTTACAAAGTTAAGAGCCCATGGCATTACAGGAAGTTACTAACATGGTTAAAGCATTGACTGATTGGTAGGAGGCTGCGAGTGGGAATAAAAGGTTCCTTTTCTGGTTGGCTGCCAGTGACTAGTGGTGTTCTGCAGGGGTCGGTGTTGGGACCACTTCTTTTTATGCTGCATATCAATGATTTAGGTGATGGAATAGATGGCTTGGTTGCCAAGTTTGCAGATGATACGAAGATTGGTGGAGGGGCAGGTAGTCTTGAGGAAACAGGTAGGATGCAGCAGGACTTGGACAGATTAGGAGAATGGGCAAGAGAGTGGCAAATGAAATACAATATTGGACAATGCATGGTCATGCACTTTGGTAGTAGAAATAAATGTACAGACTACAGAAAATCCAGGAATCTGAAATGCAGAGGGACATGAGAGTCCTTGTGCAGAATTCTCTTAAGGTTAACTTGTAGGTTGAGTTGGTGGTGAGGAAGGCAAATGCCATGTTAGCATTTATTTCAAGAGGTCTAAGATACAAGAGCAAGAATGTGATGCTGAGGCTTTAAAAGGCATTGGTGAAGCCTCACCTTGAGTATTGAGAACAGTCTTGGGCCCCTCTTCTTAGAAGAGATGTGCTGGCTTTGGAGAGGGCTGAACCTTTTGAATGTTGAAAGGCCTAGACAGAGTAGATGTGAACAGGATGTTTCCCATGGTGGGAGAGTCTAGGAAAAGAGGGCCCAGCCTCAGGATAGAGGGTCGCCCTTTCAAACAGAGATGCAGAGAAATTTCTTCAGCCAAAGTGTGATGAATGTGTGGAATTTGTTGCCACATGCAGCTGTGGAGGCCAGGTCACTGATGTATTTAAGGTAGAGATTGATAGGTTCTTGGTTGGATATGGCATCAAAGGTTATGGGGAGAAGGCCGAGAACTGGGGTTGAGAAGGAGGTAGGAAAAAGGATCATCCATCATTGAATGGTGGAGCAGACTCGATGAGCCAGATGGCCTAATTCTGCTCCTCTGTCTTATGGTCTTATACCCATGTTTCTAAATGACAATAAACGAGGACTGAGTATCCTCATAATCTAATCTAATGTTTGACCCTCTACCCACTGTGTGACTGTACCACCCTCTAATATGTGTCACTCCCTCAGAGATCTTTGGATTTGTACACCAACGTCTCCTGTTCTTCAATACTCCATGGCCTTACCATTTATTGTTTAAGTCCAATCCTCATCTGACCTCTGAAAATGCATTACTTTCCACTGAACAGGATAAAATTCCCTCTCCCATTGCTGCATTCAGTTTACCAGCAGATCAATGCCTCTCTCTAGCCTGGAGTATTCTCCTCCACAACAGTACCAAATCTGTGCATTCTGGAAATTTTTCTTATTGTACCTCCTGCATTAAGAAGTTACTTTGAGCATTCTGAGCTCATTCTTCTTCATGCTGCTCAACAATTTCCAAACATTATTCACTCTCATCTTCCCACGGAAATGTTGTCAATGTTGTCAATGTTGAAGAAGATAACAAATGAGACAATAAACGTTTCATGTTTGGAGAAGGAAAGTCAACAGGTCCTTGGCAGTATTCTCTATGATCAAGAGGCGACAGATCATTTAGCTTCCACCCACTAGTAATGGATAAGTCTCCAAGATGAAAAGCAGAGCAAAGTGAATAAAGATCAAACGTGAATAGTTGAAAGAAATCAAAGAGGACTTGTCATACAGAATCACAACCTTTAAACAGCAGTGCACAGGTTTGTGAGCATCATGAAGCCAAATACTGAGCCATATATCCGTGCACTTGACGGCAGAGTAGTTTTGCCATTTCCATTGCTCTGGAGATGCTAATAAAAACAGCACTTTACAGGAAAAGGATCTGGTGCTTGCTTTCCTGGTATATATACTGAATAAACTCTTCTAGGGCTTCCTGCTGGGTACAGGTGTTAATTATGACCTTTAATAATCGAGTATAGGTTATAATCGATATATATACCCGGCTGGAAGCACAAGAAGAGTTTATTCATAGTATTTAAAACTCTTAGATTCATAAGAGAATAAGATCATAAGACCTAGCAGCAGAATTAGATAATTTAGCCCGTCAAATCTCCTCTGTCATTCCATCATAACTGATTATTATGTTCAATCCCATTCTCCTGTCTTCTCCCTGTAACCTTATGACACCCTTACTAATCAAGAACCTGTCAAACTCTGCTTTAAATATACCTAATGACTTGGCCTCCACAGATATCTGCAGGAATGAATTCCCTGGATTCACCACCTTCTGGCTAACGAAATTCCATAAGACCATAAAACATAGGAGCAGAATTAGACCATTCGGCCCATCGAGTCTGCTCTGTTATGCAATCATGGCTGATCCTTTTTTTTTCCCTCCTCAGCCCAGTTCCCGGCCTTCTCCCTGTAATCTCTGATGCCATATCCAATCAAGAATCTATCAATCTCTGCCTTAAGAGTCATCCAATGATCTGGCCTCACCAACTGTCTGTGGTAACAAATTCTGCAACCACTGGCTAAAGAAATTTCTCCACATCTCTGTTTTGAAAGGGTGCCTCTCTATCCTGAGGCTGTGTCCTCTTCTCCTAGATTCACCCACTATGGGAAACATTCTTTCCACATCTACTCTGTCTAGGCCTTTCAACGTTCGAAAGGTTTCAATGAGATCCCCCTTCATCCTTCTGAATTTCAGTGAGTACAGACCCAGAGCCATCAAATGTTCCTCATAGGATAACCCTTTCATTCCCAGAATCATCCTTGTGAACTGCTTCTGGACCGTCTCCAATGCCAGGGCATCTTTTCTTAGTAAAGAAGCCCAAAACTGTTCACAATACTCAAGGTGAAGCCTCACCAGTGCCTTATAAAGCCTCAACATTACATCCCTGCTCTTGCATTCTGGACCTCTTGAAATAAATGCTAACATTGCCGTTTGCTTTCCTCACCACCAACTCAACCTGCAAATTAACTTTTAGGGTATTCTGCAGAAGGACACCCAAATCCCTTTGCATCTCAGATTTTTGAATTTTCTCCCTATTTTCATGTCCTCATCTCTGTTCTAAGGGACATCCTTATGTCCTGAGGCTGTGCCCCTGGTTCTAAACTCCTCTACTATCATAAATATCATATCCACTCTGTCTAAACCTTTCAATATTCAATAGATTTCAACAAGAATCCCCCCTCATTCTTCTAAACTCCTGTGAGTTCAGGCCCAGAACCATCAAATACTCTTCACACATTAACTCTTTCATCACTGGGATTACTCTCTTGAACTTCCTCGAAGGTTCATTTATTATCAAAGTATGTATGCAGTGTACAACTCTGAGATTTGTCTTCTCCAGATATCCATGAAACAAAGAAACAATGGAAGATGTTCAAAGATAAACATCAAGCCCCACACAAAAAAAAACAAATCTTGCAAATCGCAAACCCAGAACCCCTTCTTTCACACAAAAACTAACAGGTTCCTCCACACACCCAAACCCCTAAATGTGTCAATCAGCAACAAAAAAGAATGGGTGAAAACACAGAATACACAAAAAAAAACATGGTGAAAGACCAGCATGAACTACAGTCCGCAGTCCAATCCATGATTCAGAGCATTTCGATAACATCCTCCAACAGCATCAAAGAGAGTGACCACTAGAACACAAAGGCTTTCCGGAGATCTGTCACACACAGAGGAGAGATCATCGCAACAGCGAGCAAGGAGCAGATAATAGTGCTGAACGCTCAATCTTCTCTGCATTTGTCTTCATATTTCAGTCTTCTTTGATGATTTAATTGGGGAGAAATAGAGTCGATCATGGTCTCTGAGCTCAAGCTTGCACTTCCCTCCTGGAATTTTTGCAGAGACAGCCGAGTGCTGAGTCGCTCAATCAATCCCCAAACCCTAAGTCACAGGCTCCACATTATATCCTTACTTCTAGCTTCTGGTCCTCTTGAAATCAATACTAACAATACATTTGATTACCTTACCACTGAGTTAAAACCAACATTTGCACTAGTTTCTGGACTCGGAGAGGCAGCTGTGACTAGAGCACCACCATCTTACTGGAAGGATCCCCAAAGCCACAATTCTATCATCTAAATCATCGAGATGCAGGGTTTCAACCTCAGACATTGACAATCCCTTTCCTCCCACAGTAGCAGCTCAACTCCTTGAGTTCTTCCAGCATCTTGTGTCTCCATCATAAAATATTTGTTCAGCCACAGTTGGAGTGAAGCCTGGACACACTATAGGAGGGACGTGATTGTACAAAGGACACTGGCCATGGTAATGCCAGATAGAATGTTGTGAGGATTGCATAGGCTAGGTTTGTTTGCTGTGAAGAGCCTGAGGTATACATTACTATGAAGGTCAGCACAGGGTAATGATATGCGATACATGGGTTTACATGGGGTAATGTGTTCTTTTTTCACACAGCATGTGGCTGCAATCTGAAACATATTTCTTGAGTAGGTCATGGGGATATACCCTCACAACATTCAAACTGTTTCTGGATGAGCACTTGAATTGGCAAGATATAGGAGGCTACAGACCACGTGTGGGTAAGTGGGATTGGAATGGATGGGATTTAGATGGTCAGTAACAATATGCTGGGTCAAAGGGCCTGTTTCTGTGCTGTATGTTCATCCAGTCAGAGACAAATATTGGAAATGTTAAATTAGTATGGAAATGTACAGGGGGCAAGTGTTGGAAGAAAGGTAGAGAGATGTGAAGAGACAGCATCATCATGGAGGTAATAGAGGAAACAATACAACAACATAAATCACTGCTGGTTCAAAATAAAAGATTAAACTCTAGCAAACATAATAAACTATTTGATATCAACTTTGAACTTTGCAGTTGACCCGACTGTCCTTGAGGTGTTTGTAGCTTTGCCTTACCCTTGTATTCAAAGCCTTTTCAGAAGCAACACTTCCAATCAATCAAAGCCTTCACTTTCATTTCCATTATATACCGATCTTGATCAGAAAATAAAAAGGTTGTACTCTTTGTATTTTGCCTTTCTCAGCACTTAATTGTGTGAACACTGAACTACTCATTCAATGTGACACTAACAGCTCCTGGTAAAAGATCCTGCATTGTCTGAGCTCAGGCTGACAGGCAGCCTCAGTGATTAAGGCTGTGACAATACAAGTTGCTCATTTGTTCATTCAGAGCAACCTGTATAAAATGCTGAACCAAGCACAACACAAAAACATCGGAAACAGTTTGACAGGAAGAAGTCAGCTTTGTAGAATAATTTTGATAGGCCAAGTGATGTGCTGGTTACAGCCATATTCATCCATCACTAAAAGTTAAATCCAGTGCCAGCCTGGAGCAGAAGCACCTGAATTTGTAGTGAAACTTTCACCTGGATTGAATTGTCTGGTCCAGCAGATGAAAGGTCCTACCACTGGGCACATCGCATGTCAAGCAGGCAGTTGGGTGGTTGAGATTTGGAAAGTGAAAGAGGCATCCTCCAGGAAGATGGTCATTAACTCAGTATGTGGTTGGCTGTTGCTGGGTTGTTGAATTTGTTACCACTTTCTCAGAGTAATTATCAATCGTGCCTTTACTTTAGAGGTATTCCAGCGCACCTAGCAGTAGATATTTCAAGCAACGCACACAAAAAATGCTGGAAAGCACAGCAGGTCAGGCAGCATCTATAGGGAGAGGTCAGCCTCAGGTCCAAATCTTGTGGAATATTAGTGCCACATGTGGCAGTCTCCTTCGGAAATTGCTTCCACTCACTTCAGCAGAGACAGCAGCCTCTCTGAGAGCAAGGAGCTCAGGCCCAAGACGCCACTCACTTCAGCAGAGACAGCAGGCTCTCTGAGAGCAAGGAGCACAGGCCCAAGACACTTTTTATAGTTGACTCAGGGAACATTTACCTGTGATGCCTGCTGACAAAACAAAACATGGGAAGAGTTGGTCAGAATAGCAAAGCTGACTGACCTGGAAGGGCTAATTGGAAGGCAGGTGGAAATGAAAGAGAAGGATTCCAGGAAAAAAAAGATGATGGAGTGCTTGATCAAGTGGGAACGATGGGGTCCTCGGTGGGGGGGGGGGGGCAGTTTCCACTAAGGATAGGTTATTATGGAAGGAGGATTT
Organism: Mobula hypostoma; assembly: GCF_963921235.1. NCBI lineage: Eukaryota > Metazoa > Chordata > Chondrichthyes > Myliobatiformes > Myliobatidae > Mobula > Mobula hypostoma. The sequence goes on along the minus strand of NC_086122.1, from coordinate 3,534,341 downwards.
TCAAGACAGAATTTGACCTTGAGTTGGAGTGAGGGGGACAACAGGGAAAGAGGGAACAATCAGGAGTTGGCAGAAGTAATTGGGAGAGAATGGGCAGAGGCCACTAATGAACGAAGTGTCCCACATTGCTTCAAACAGTTAAGCTATCTCCAGACCTGAGTTTCAATGGCTGATTCTCATTAAGGTGATATCACATACAGACCATGGAATGCAATGAAATATAAAAGGCAAATGCATTTTCTTTCCTTGCTTCCTACACTTTCACATCTAACAGCAATTATAAAACTTTATTCGATCTGGAATTCCTTTAAAACTGCCTTTATTCACAAATCCTTTTCTAGTCCACATTAATCTGCAGCTTCTTACTATTCCTATCCAACTTGTCCAGAAGTTTAGCCCTGCCTATCTAAGCTACCTTCCATTAGACCCTCAGTCCATTTTCACTTGACTTTGCTTCACTACCAGATGAACTCAATGCTTTCTATGCCCGCTTTGAAAGGGAGAATATAACCTCAGCTGTGAAGATCCCTGCTGCACCTGGTGACCCTGTGATCTCTGTCTCAGAGGCCGATGTTAGGCTGTCTTTAAAAAGAGAGTGAACCCCCGCAAGATTGAAGGTCCCGATGGAGTACCTGGTAAGGCTCTGAAATCATGTGCCAACCAACTAGCGGGAGTATTCAAGGACATTTTCAACCTCTCATTGCTATGGGCAGAAGTTCCCACTTGCTTCAAAAAGACAACAATTATACGTGCCTAAGAAGAATAACATGGGCTGCCTTAATGACTATCGCCTGGTAGCACACCCATCGACAGTGATGAAATGCTGGTCATCACTGGACTGAACTCCTGCCTCAGCAAGGACCTGGACCCACTGCAGTTTGCCTATCGCCACAATAGATCAATGGTAGACGTAATCTCAATGGCTCTCCACACAACTTTAGACTACCTGGAAAACACAAACACCTATATCAGGTTGCTGTTCATCAACTATAGTTCAGCATTTAATACCATCATTCCCACAGTTCTGATTGAGAAATTACAGAACCTGGGCCTCTGTATCTACTTCTGCAAATGGATCCTCGACTTCCTAACTGGAAGACCACAACCTCCGCGGATTGGTGATAACATACCCTCCTCGCCAACGATCAACACTGGCGCACGTCAGGGGTGTGTGCTTAGCCCACTGCTCTACTCTCTATATATACATGACTGTGTGGCTAGGCATAGCTCAAATACCTTCGATAAATTTGCTGATGATACAACCATTGTTGGTGATGAGAGGGTGTACAGGAGTGAAATATGCAAACTACTGGAGTGTTGCACAGCAACAACCTGGCACTCAACATCAGTAAGATGAAAGAGCTGATTGTGGACTTTATGAAGGTTAAGACAAAGGAGCACATCCCAATCCTCATAGAGGGATCAGAACTGGAGAGAGTGAGCAGCTTCAAGTTCCTGGGTATCAAGATCTCTGAGGATCTAACCTGGCTATACTTTATTTGGAGTTTGATGAGATTTGGCATGTCAATAAATACACTCAAAAACTTCTATAGTTGTACCGTGGAGAGCATTCTGACAGGCTGCGTCACTATCTGGTATGGAGGGGCTACTGCACAGGACCCAAAGAAGATGCAAAAGGTTATAAATCTAGTCAGCTCCATCTTGGGTACTAGCCTACAAAGTACCCAGGATATCTATAGGGAGTGGTGTCTCAGAAAGGCAGCGTCCATTATTAATGACGTCCAGCACCCAGGGCAGGCCCTCTTCTCACTGTTGCCATCAGGTAGGAGGTACAGAAGCCTGAAGGCACACACTCAGATATTCAGGAACAGCTTCTTCCCCTCTGCTATCTAAATGAACATTGAATCTTTGGGCATTACCTCACTTTTTTTTAATAGACAATATTTCTGTTTTTGCACATTTTTAATCTATTCAATATACATATTTTCTCTGCTAGATTATGTATTGCATTGAGCTGCTGCTACTAAGTTCACAAATTTTACATCACATGCCGATGATAATAAACCTGATTCTGATTCTGATTCTGATCAACACCACTTCCCCACTTAAGAAGGAAAAGGAAACAAAACTTGCAAACCCCAAACCCGCTACCACCTGAATAGTTTAATAATTCCATTTAATGTCAGAGAGATATGTACAATATGTATCCTGAAATTCTTTTTCTTCACAGAGGTCCACAAAATCAGAAGAGTACCCCAAAGGATGAATGACAGTTAAAACATCAGATCCCCAAAGCCCTCCTATAAAATAACTAAAAGATCACTCACGATAAAATGACATTTCTAACATCAAACCGCAAACCCACTAACCCTTCCCTCACACAACTAACATGAAACCCCAAACCAACTAACCCTTCCCTCACACAAATGGATTATCAAACCCCAAATCCACTAACCCTTCCTTCACACAACTGGATTATCAAACCTCAAACCCACTAACCCTTCCCTCACACAACTGGATTATCAAACCCCAAACGCACTAACCCTTCCCTCACACAGCTGGATTATCAAACCTCAAACCCACTAACCCTTCCCTCACACAACCGTAACATGAAACCCCAAACCCACTAACCCTTCCCTCACACAACTAACATGAAACCCCAAACCCACTAACCCTTCCCTCACACAACTGTAACATGAAACCCCAAACCCACTAACCCTTCCCTCACACAACTGTAACATGAAACCCCAAACCCACTAACCCTTCCCTCACACAACTGGATTATCAAACCCCAAACCCACTAACCCTTCCCTCACACAACTGGATTATCAAACCCCAAATCCACTAATCCTTCCCTCACACAACTGGATTATCAAACCCCAAACCCACTAACCCTTCCCTCACACAACTGGATTATCAAACCCCAAACCCACTAACCCTTCCCTCACACAAATGGATTATCAAACCCCAAACCCACTAACCCTTCCCTCACACAGCTGGAACATGAAACCCCAAACCCACTAACCCTTCCCTCACACAACTAACATGAAACCCCAAACCCACTAACCCTTCCCTCACACAACTGTAACATGAAACCGCAAACCCACTAACCCTTCCCTCACACAACTGGATTATCAAACCCCAAACCCACTAACCCTTCCCTCACACAACTGGATTATCAAACCTCAAACCCACTAACTCTTCCCTCACACAACTGGATTATCAAACCCCAAACCCACTAACCCTTCCCTCACACAACTGGATTATCAAACCCCAAACCCACTAACCCTTCCCTCACACAGCTGGAACATGAAACCCCAAATCCATTAACCCTTCCCTCACACAACTAACATGAAACCCCAAACCCACTAACCCTTCCCTCACACAACTGTAACATGAAACACCAAACCCACTAACCTTTCATAGAAACATAGAAAACTAGAGCACAATACAGGCCCTTCTTCCTACATGTAATTACTTAGAAATTACTTAAGGTTACCCATAGTCCTCTACTTTTCTCCATGTACCTATCCAGGAGTCTCATAAAAGACCCTATCACATCCACCTCCATCACCGATGCCAGAAACCCATTCCACGCACTTACCACTCCCTGCATAAAAAACTTACCCCTCACATCTCCTCTGTACCTACTTCCAAGCACCTTAAATCAGTGCGCTTTCATGTTAGCTATTTCAGCCCTGGGAAAAAGCCCCTGACTATCCACACAATCAATGCTTCTCATCATTTTATACACCTTTATCAGGTCACCACTCATCCTCTGTCACTCCAAGGAGAAAAGGCCAAGTTCACTTAACCTATTTTCATAAGGCATGCTTCCCAATCCAGACAACATCCTTGTTAATCTCCTCTGCACCCTTTCTATAGTTTCCATATCCTTCCTGTAATGAGGTGACCAGAATTGAGCACAGTACTCCAAGTGGGGTCTGACCAGCGTCCTATATAGCTGCAACATTACCTCTAGGCTCTTAAACTCAATCCCACGGTTGATGAAACCCAATGCACCATTTTGCATCCTATCGATATCCCGCTGTAAACTCTGTCAGCCCTCTGTTACATTCCTCATGGGTATCTTGTGACTGTCTTATGACTATGATGTAACTGAGTATCTTGTGAGCATGATGTAATGGTATTGTGATGGTGGGGTGATGTAATTTTCCCGCCAGTGTGAGTTCACATGATGTAATTTTCCCGCTGGTGTGAAGTCACGTGATGGCACGTTTCCAACAAGTATATAAAGGGGTAAACCCTGTTGTCACACATTTAATTCGTCAGTTAATTTGTTAGTTACTTTGTTATGCTGCGTATTCGTCTCATGACACAGTTTTGTTTTAAAGTGGAGTTTTACTTTCTATTGTAAGGTACAAACATGTTGTACCAGCAGTTTTGCCAATCGCTGCCAGTTTTTGTTTGTTGTACCTTTGTTTTACCTTTACAGTCTAGTATTGGAGAGTGAAGACCTTACTAAGGTACAGGAACCTAAAGGATTGAGTAAAGTTGGTGTCGTTTGGCGGTTTTATACAGGATCGACCTTATTGAATTTTTGTTCAGGAATAGTGGCCTGCATCTGAGATAACCCTTGCAAGATCAGGAAGGTTTGTGCAGTGTTCAGTTCCTTTAAGCCATTTTATTTCCTTCGTCGTGAATAATTTGGACAAGGCATCTCTCGGCTGGGATCAGCAGTAACGTCATGTCTTCAAAGAAATCAGTTTTCAGGGAAGTCTCTCCTTACTGACTGTATAAATCACTTGGGCTTTCGAATTTACCACTCTAAGACTGTGTTCGAATTTACCACTTTAAGAACTGTTCCAGAGTTGCTGTATAACAGTTAAGTTCTGGTTAATTTAGTCATTTGAATACTTTTCACTATTGTTGAGCAGAGTTTAATAGATGTTTATGTTTGTTTATAAAACCTGACTCAATTATATGTTCATTGTTGCTGATGATATAACACCTCCACACTATCCACAAAACCCCCAACCTGTGTATCATCTACAAACTTTCGAACTCATCCCTCCACTTCCTCATGCAAGTCATTTATAAAAATCACGAAGAGAAGAGGTCCCAGAACAGATCCCTGAGGCACTCCACTGATGACTGACCTCCAAGCAGAATATGACCCATCTACATTCACTCTTTGCCTTTTATGAGTAAGCCAATTCTGGATCCACAAACAAGTTCCCCTTGGATCCCATGCCTCCTTACTTTGTCAATAAGCCTTGCATGGGGTACCTTATTAAATACCTTGCTGAAATCCACGTACCCTACATATATAGCTCTACCTTCATGAATGTGTTTATCACATCCTCAAAAAATTCAATCAGGCTGCCTTTGACAAGTCCATGCTGACTATTCCTAATCATATTATGCCGCTCCAAATGTTCATAAATCCTGCCTCTCTAGGATCTTCTCCATCAACTTACCAACCACTGAAGTAAGACTCACTGATCTATAAATTCCTGGGATATCTCTACTCCCTTTCTTGAATAAGGGAACAACATCTGCAACCTTCCAATCCCCCAGAACCTCTCTCGTCCCCAACGATGGTGCAAAGATCAATGTCAGAGGCTCAGCAATCTCCTTCCTCACTTCCCACTGTAGCCTGGGGTACATCTCATCTGGACCAGAAGACTTATCCAACTTGATGCTTTCCAAAAGTTCCAGCAAATCCTCTTTCTTCCCTCACACAACGGATTATCAAACTCCAAACCCTCTACCTCTTCCCACAAACAACTGGAAAATCAAACCACAGACCCACTAACCCTTCCCTCACACAACTGGAACTGAAACCCCAAACCCCCTAACCCTTCCCTCACACAACTTCAGCATGAAACCCCAAACCCACTAGCCCTTCCCTAACACAACTGGAACATGAAACTCCAAACCCACTAACCCTTCCCTCACACAACTGGAACACGAAACCTCAAACCCACTAACCTTTCCCTCACACAACTGGATTATCAAACCCCAAACCCACTAACCCTTCCTCACACAACTGGAACATGAAACCCCAAACCCACTAACCCTTCCCTCACACAACTGGAACACGAAACCCCAAATCCATTAACCCTTCCCTCACACAACTAACATGAAACCCCAAACCCACTAACCCTTCCCTCACACAACTGGAACACGAAACCTCAAACCCACTAACCCTTCCCTCACACAACTGGATTATCAAACCCCAAACCCACTAACCCTTCCCTCATACAACTGGATTATCAAACCCCAAACCCACTAACCCTTCCCTCACACAACTGGATTATCAAACCCCAAACCCACTAACCCTTCCCTCACACAGCTGGAACATGAAATCCCAAACCCATTAACTCTTCCCTCACACAACTAACATGAAACCTCAAACCCACTAACCCTTCCCTCACACAACTGTAACATGAAACCCCAAACCCACTAACCCTTCCCTCACACAACTAACATCAAACCCCAAACCCACTAAACCTTCCCACACACAAATGGAACATGAAACCGCAAACCTACTAACCCTTCCCTCACACATCTGCAATATCAAACCCCAAACCTACTAACCTTCCACTCACTTAAAAATTAACAATTGCCCGCACAGAAAACAGCAGCTGAGACCGTAAATCTCTAGCCCCCTCCCTCACACAAAAGCTAATAGATCAGTCACCCTGAAGGTAACAGCTTGAACATCAAAACTTCCAATATCCTCTAATGCTGGAGTCAACTGACTGGTAACTCCTACAACACTTCTGGTACTGAACAGTATCTGTCTCTGCCATTAGGGTTATCAGATGCCTGGAGAGGGGGAATTTGCTACATGGATAACAGCTTGCTCTCCATAACATACTGCCCAGGCTTGCGTTTCTAGACAGCTAGGACTCAACATCCATGGTCAACCCTGACTGACAGAGCCCCAGAGGCCTCACTCAAGGTTAATCAACATCTCCACCCACTAAATCACCCCTCTACACCCCAACCACTTCTACTTTATCATTTCCTGTCAGACACTGCTATGCCTCGCTTCACTATATGAATCTATGCATAGAAACCAACTTATATGTTTATATTAATAGTGTTTTATTATTATTGTGTTCTTTATCTCATTGTGCTTTTTTCATGCTGCATCAGAGCTGCAGTGTGTCCTTTATTCCTGTCTTCCGGAAACAATCCTGAATCTGGAATTTTGAATGGAAAACAAGGTCTACGTGACAATATTGTGAGGATTTGGTGGGAGATTTTAACGCAGAGGTATCAGTACATTTTGATTGGGGCTATGGAAAAAGGAGCAAGCCAGAATAAATGGGCAAGGTCTTAACCGTATTCACACAAGGACGAGGACATGGATAATAATGCAGATGAGGGAAAAGTACGTTGACATTCCAGGGCATACCTAATGAGGAGAAGGAAATGCAGCTTTGGAAAGCCTTTGAAGGGGATATATCTCGAGGACCTAATGGAATCTATCCCAAGATACCGAGGGAGGCAAAGGCGGAGATTACTGTAGTCTTCACCAAAATCCTTGCGACCTTTTTTAGCGTCAGACACATTCCCAAAGGGCTGGAGAATAGCACCTGTTGTCCTTTTCTTTAAGAAGGGCAACATGGTCAAATCAGGAAATTATAGGGCAGGAAGTTCTACATCACTGATTAGAAATTTACTGGCAAAATCCTTAGTGACAGCAGTTACTTTCTTTTAGTGAAGTGTTGATTGAACGAGATTGTCAGTTTAGCTTTGTACAGGAGAGGTCCTGATTGATAAAGTTGATTGATTCTTTGGAGGAAGTGATGAAGATGTTGTCTACATGGTCATTAATAAAGTATCTGATAAGGTCCCTCATAGCAGGCTGATCCAGTATATTAATACTTGAGTAAAACTGTAAATAGTGTTTGATTAAGTGTTCTTTACATAATTTATTCTGGGTTCTGGTATGCAAATAGATATGTCATTACATCACCACCTCATAAGTGCATGCCTCACTAAAAGGTAAAACCAAAACGTAGACAAGTTATCCCTGGTTCCTGTGTTTTTCCTTCAATTAGTTGTGTATTTTGGATTTACAGGTTTCTGTCAGGAAATAAAAATCGTATGTGCAATTGAAATGGGCAGCTGCTGCCCTGTAACTCCACAATCTAAGTCTCCTTGGGCTGTCACATAACATTAGTTAAAAAGCACAACACAAAACGATTCCATCATCCAAATACCTGTCCTGCTGATTCTTCTCCAACACAAGCTTTCCACCCCCTTCCTTTGTACAGCTGTCAGCATAAGCCCCGAATCTCTCTCCCTCATGTACTCATCTACCTGTGCCTAAAAGGCAATGGCTTAATATCTTCCTACCTTATAATCCTTCATTCTGTCCTCTGGACTGACCGAGGTCTGAGAAGGATTAAGTTATGTTTGTTAAGCATTCTGAGTGTACAACTTTCAGCCAGATTTCTGTCAAATTTTATTTGTATGAGCAGCTGATTTTAATGTCTGGCTGAGCATCTATGCTGCATGTCTGCTATTATTTAAATCAAAAAGTTGAGCAATGATGTGCTGAGTGTGAAGCACACATTTATAAGTGAGCTACATAAATTTGTATCTTACAGGAATTCTGATTCATATTCAAATAACTGCCTGACGCCTGGGGAGTACACTGGCCCACAAAAGTTAGAATTCTAACAAAAACAGAAAATGCTGGAAGTGTTCAGCAGGTCAGGCACCATCTGTGGAGAGAGAAAAACAGGGTCAATATTTCCAGTCAAGACCCTTTCATGAGACCCATTGGAGTCCAGTGATAGAGTTCTGAGGGAAGGTTCTTGAATTGTCAAGGTGGGCAGCAGTTATACCTCCAGAAAGCATGAAGTATAAGCAAGATGTTTACTGCCAATAGAGTCATAGAAAACCAGACCACAGAAACAGGCCCTTTGGCCTATCCAGTCCAGGCCAATTCATTTAAACTACACTTAAACCATAGTTCTCCACACCCCTCCCACCCATGTTCCCATTCAAACTTCTCTTAAACGTTGAAATCTTAATCACATCCACCACTTCCGCTGACAGCTCACTCCACACTCTCACCACCCTCTGAGAGAAGGAGTTTCCCCTCATGTTCCCCTTAAATATTTCACCTTTCACCCTTAACCCATGACCTCTAGCTGTAGTCTCACCAACATCAGTGGAAAAGGACTGCTTGCTTTTACCCTATCTATACTCCACATAATTTTGATTACCTCTATCAAATTATTTGGGCATTAGCAGTGGACCAATCGATTCGGAGAGAGAGAGCTTTGCACAAGTCAGAGAGAAGAGCTTAAAAAAAGGGGTGTTTTGCAGGGCTCAGTGCATTAGAGGTGGACTGATCGATTCGCGATTCATTAGCAGGAGCAAATAAAAGTAAAGTAGCATCAAAGCAGAGCAGCCAATGTGTGAGGTGACCAGTGAAAGAGTGGGAATGAGGATTTGGCGAGGAGGCACAGGTAAGTAGCAAGGAAGGCTAAAGAAAAGTCACTAATTACAGCTAATTAAATAAAGTAGGGATGATGCAGGATAAGGTGATATGCTATAGCTGCCTGCTGTGGGAGTTGGTGGGCCCCATTGTGGTTCCTGGTGATCACATCTGCAGCAAGTGTTGGCTGCCTGAGGAATTGAGGCTCAAAGTTGATGACCTGGAATATGAGCTACAAACATTGCAGCACATTGGGGGGTGGGGGGACTGTTACGTGGACGGCAACAATGAATATAGAATTGAGTCATAGAAACATAGAAACATAGAAAATAGGTGCAGGAGTAGGCCATTCGGCCCTTCGAGCCTGCACCGCCATTTATTATGATCATGGCTGATCATCCAACTCTGAACCCCGCCCCAGCCTTCCCTCCATACCCCCTGACCCCTGTAGCCACAAGGGCCATATCTAACTCCCTCTTAAATATAGCCAATGAACTGGCCTCAACTGTTTCCTGTGGCAGAGAATTCCACAGATTCACCACTCTCTGTGTGAAGAAGTTTTTCCTAATCTCAGTCCTAAAAGGCTTCCCCTCTATCCTCAAACTGTGACCCCTCGTTCTGGACTTCCCCAACATCGGGAACAATCTTTCTGCATCTAGCCTGTCCAATCCCTTTAGGATCTTATACATTTCAATCAGATCCCCCCTCAATCTTCTAAATTCCGACGAGTACAAGCCCAGTTCATCCAGTCTTTCTTCATATGAAAGTCCTGCCATCCCAGGAATCAATCTGGTATTATAAATCAGGGGTCCCCAACCCTTTTTTGCATTGCGGACCGGTTTAATATTGACAATATTCTAGCGGACCGGCCGACCAGGGGGCGGGGGGGGGAGGGGATTGCCAACGGACAAGAGCATCAGTCAAATGCGTTGTTTACCCAAAAGACTACAATGAACATGAAGCCTTCTGCGTGCACCAGTGCGCATGCGCGTCGTGCCCTGCCGATTCCGCCCCCCCCCAGTGAATCCTTTCTGGCGATTCTGTTCGTGGGGGTGGGTGTTAATCACTACTGGAATATAGGCGATAAGTGGGTAATACACTCAATTTTGTTTCTAAAAGGGGTTATCTAACGAATTTAATATTAAACACACAGCGCACATTTTCCTCGCATGAATATAGTGATGTCAATTATCAGGGGAGCTTGAAGTAAGTATTGAACAAACTTCCAGTAGAAGTGGTAGAGGCATGTTCGATATTATCATTTAAAGAAAAATTGGATAGGTATATGGACAGGAAAGGAATGGAGGGTTATGGGCTGAGTGCAGGTCGGTGGGACTAGGTGAGAGTAGCGTTCGGCACGGACTAGAAGGGCCGAGATGGCCTGTTTCCGTGATGTAATTGTTATACGGTAACTTATAAGTCAATAGCATCATAACATTTTTAGTAACTTATGGATATTAAACACACAGCACATATTTTCCCCGTATAAATATATAAAATCATTGCAACACACCAATATCACTGAATCAGTGGGAGCCCTGGGCTTGTTTCCCTGCAACAACGCAGTGATGGGAGACAGCGATACTCGAAGGGAGTTCCTTATGTCCAGTCTATTCCGCAGTTTAGTTTTCGCTGCATTCATTGCAGAAAAATGTTGGAAATGGAAGCAATGTTTTCAGTGCTTTCGTGGCTATCTCAGGATATTCAGCCTTGACTTTGATCCAAAATGCCGACGGAGATGTTATGTCAAACATACTTTTCAGCCCGCCGTCATTTGCAAGCTCGAGGCGTCGATCTCCTTCCCGCCCTGACACGGATGACGCGTGGGTCATGACCACGCATGCGTAATGGTTGATCAGTGGCCATGACAGGGAATGAGGAAAGGTGCAGCTGACTTGTATCACCTAATCATATCGTTACCTCGCGGCCCGGCAGCGGCCCAGTGGTTGGGGACCGCTGTTATAAACAAGCATAAACATTTATTAAACTCTGCTCAACAATAGTGAAAAGTAAAAACACAACTAACTTAATTGGAAGTTAACTGCTATACGGCAATTTAACAAACAGCTGAACTCTGGAACAGTTCTTCAAGAGGTAAATTCGAACACAGTCTTAAAGTGGCAAATTTGAAAGTCCAAGTGATTTATACAGTCAGTAAGGAGAGACTTCCCTGAAAACTGATTTCTTCGAAGACATGACGTTACTGCTGATCCCAGCCGAGAGATGCCTTGTCCAAAGAATTCACGACGAAGGAAATAAAATTGCTTAAAGGAACTGACCTTTTTCCTTGTGGCCGAACACTGCACAAACCTTCCTGATCTTGCAGGGGTTATCTCAGATGCATGCCACTATTTCTGAATGAAGATTCAATAAGGTCGTTCCTTTATAAAACCGCTGAACGACACCAACTTTGCTCAATCCTTCGGGTTCCCGTACTTTGGTAAGGTCTTCACTCTCCAATACTAGACTGTAAAGTTAAAACAAAGGTGCAACAAACAAAAACTGGCAGCGATTGGCGAAACTGCCAGCAACAACCTTTGCATCTTAAAATAGAAAGTAAAACTCCATTTTAAAATGAAACTGCATCATGAGACGAATACGCAGCAAAACTAACTAATGCATGACAACAGGGGTTTCCCCTTATATACCTGTTGGAACATGCCATCACGTGACCTCACACCAGAGGGAAAATTACATCATGTGACCTCACACTGGCGGGAAGATTACATCACCCCACCATCACAAGACAACTACGTCATGCTCACAAGACACTCAATTACATAATGGTCATGAGACAGTCACAAGATACCCACGAGGTATGTAACAGGAGTTACTGGGATTCTCTATGTCAGGAGTTAGTGACACCCATTAGATTAGCTGCCTCAAATTCGGTCTGTGGTCAGGGTCAAGAGGGTGTGACTGCAAGTGAGGCGGGTAGTGGAATCCAAGAAACAGTGCTGGAGGAGCCTCAGCCCTTGAGCTTGTCCTACAGGTCTGAGATTCTTGCTCCCTGTGTGGATCAGAGTGGAAGCTGTAGGAAGAATGAGCAACCTAACTGTGGCACCATAGATCGGGGGAAGGAAGAGAAATATGGTAATTGGAGATAATATCATCATGGAATAGACAAAGTTCTCTGTCATGAGGATAGAGTATCTTGAAGGCTGTATTACCTGCCTGGTGCCCAGATTTGAGACATCTTATCTGATCTGCAGAGGAATTTGCAGTGGGAGGGGAAAGATCCAGTTACCGTGGTCCATGTGGGTACCAACGACATAGGTAGAATGAGGAAAGAGGTTCTGCTCAGGGAATTTGAGCAGCTAGGGACTAAATTAAAAAGTAGAACCAAAATCGTAGTAATCTCTGGATCACTACCTGAGCCACGTGTAAATTGGCATAGGGTCAAGAAGATTAAGAGTTAAATGCATGGCTCAACAATTAATGTGGGAGAAGTGGGTTTGAATTCATGGGAAATTGGTACCATTGGTAATTGGGAAGGAGGGAGCTATACCAATAGGACAGGCTTCACCTGAACCGTGATGGGATCAGGATCCTAGCAAATCACATTACTGGGGCTGTTGATAGGGCTTTAAACAAAATAGTGGGGAGGGGGTGGGTTCAACAGATTGGAGAAGTATGGATAAAGTAAAAGAGAAAAGGGTGGATAAAGATAAAGAAAAAACAAAAAATAAAAAAGAGAGAAGTAAGAGTGGAATGCAGAGAACCCAAGTGCAAAAGAGTAAAGGATTATAAGATTTTAAAAGCACATTAGTGTAAGGGCACTTTATCTGAATGCCCATAGTATTCAAAATGAGGTCAGTAATTTGCGGCTCAAATCAGTACAAGGTGATATGAGTTAGTGGCCATTACGGAGACGTGGTTGCATGATGGAGATGATTGGGAATTAAATATCCAAGGCTATCAGGTAATATGGAGGATTGGCAGGAAGATAAGGGAGGTGGGGTAGCGCTCTTAATTAAAAATGAGATCAGGGTGATAGTGAGAGACAATATAAGATCTAAGCAGCAGAATGTTGAATCCATCTGGGTAGAGATTAGGAATAGTAAAGGGAAAAATTCATTGTTAGGAGTTGTCTATTGGCCACCGAATAATAACATTACGGTGGCACAGGCAATAAACAAAGAAATAGCTGAGGCATGTGAGAATGGAACAGCAGTATTCGTAGTCGTAGTCATAGTCATAGTCATACTTTATTGATCCCGAGGGAAACTGACTTTTGTTACAGTTGCACCAACCAAGCATAGAGTATAAATCTAGCAACATAAAACCATAAATAATTAAATAATATGTAAATTATGCCAGATGGAAATAAGTCCAGGACCAGCCTATTAGCTCAGGGTGTCTGACCCTCCAAGGGAGGAGTTGTAAAGTTTGATGGCCACAGGCAGGAATGACTTCCTATGACGCTCTGTGCTGCATCTCGGTGGAATGAGTCTCTGGCTGAATGTACTCCTGTGCCCAACCAGTACATTATGTAGTGGATGGGAGACATTGTCCAAGATGGCATGCAACTTGGACAGCATCCTCTTTTCAGACACCATCGTCAGAGAGTCCAGTTCCATCCCCACAACATCACTGGCCTTACAAATGAACTCATGGGGGATTTAACTTGCACATAGATTTAGTGAATCAAATTGGTCAATACAGCCTTGAGGAGGACTTCATTGAATGTGTATGTGTTGGCTTTCTTGAATAGTATGTTACTGAACCTACAAGGGAACATGTTAACAACAGGAATTCTGCAGATGCTGGAAATTCAAGCAACATACATCAAAGTTGCTGGTGAACGCAGCAGGCCAAGCAGCATCTATAGGAAGAGGCGCAGTCGACGTTTCAGGCCGAGACCCTTCGTCGGCCTGAAACGTCGACTGCGCCTCTTCCTATAGATGCTGCTTGGCCTGCTGCGTTCACCAGCAACTTTGATGTATGTTGCAGGGAACATGTTATCTTAGATTTGGTCCTGTGCGACGAGACAGGTAAAATTAGTGATCTTGTAGCTATGGATCCTCTTGGAAAGAGTCATCAGAGTATGATGGAATTTCTCATACAAATAGAGGGTGCAATAGTTCAATCTAAAACCAGTGTATTATGCCTGAACAATGGAGACTACAGTGGAATGAGGGAGATTTGGCTCGTGTAGACTGGGAACACAGGCTATATGGTGAGACAGTTACGGAACAGTGGAAGACTTTCAAAGAGATTTTTCACAGTTCTCAACAAAAGTATATTCCAGTAAAAATAAGGACAGTAAGTGTGGGGAAAGCCAGCCTTGGATAACTAAGGAAATAAAAGAAGGCATCAAACTAAAAACTCATGTATACAAAGTCACCAAGTGTAGTTGGAAACTGGAAGATTGGGAAAACTTTAAAAGCAACAAAGTACCACTAAATGAGCAATAAAGAAAGGGAAGCTAGATTATGAAAATAAACTAGCACAAAATATAAAAACAGATAGTCATTTTTTTATAATTATGTAAAGCAGAAAAGGGTGGCTAAAGTGAATGTAGATCCCTACGAGGACGAGAAGTGGGAATTGGCATTGGGTAAGGAGGAAATGGCCGAGGCTTTGAATGACTATTTTGTGTCGGTCTTCCGAGCAAACTTGTAGGCCTGAAGATAGATAAGTCCCCTAGTCCTGATGGAATGTATTCCAGGGTACTGAAAGAAATGGCAGAAGTTATAGTAGAGGCTTTGGTGATGATTTACCAAAATTCTCTGGACTCTGAGCAAGCCCCGGCAGATTGGAAGATGGTGCCACTGTTCAAAAAGGGATGTAGGGCAGGACAGTTAGTTTAGCATCTGTAGTTGGGAAAGCACTTGAAGCTATCATTAAAGGAAAAAGTAGTGAGGCATCTGGAAAGAAATGATCCATCAAGCAGATACAGCATGAATTCAGCAAAGTCAGGTCCTGTTTGACAAACTTACCGGAGAACAGATGGACGTTATTTACTTGGATTTCCAGAAGGGATTCAGTAAAGTGCCACATAAAAGACTTATCCATAAGATAAGGATACATAGAGTTGGAGTGATGTATTAGGATTAGTCAACAAATAGAAAGCAGAGAATTAAGATACATGGGTGTTACTCTGGTTGGCGGTCAGTGGTGAGTGGTGTGCCGCAGGGGTCGGTGCTGGGCACATAATGGTTCACAATATATATTAATGATCTGGAAAAAGGGGCTGAGTGTAGTGTATCTAAGTTTGCTGATGACAGTAAGTTGAGTGGAAAAGCAAATTGTGCAGAAGCTACGGAGAGTCTGCAGAGAGATATAGGTAGGTTCAGTGAGTGGCCAAGGGTCTGGCAGATGGAGTACAATGTTGGCAATTATTACGTCATCCACTTCGGAAGGAAAAATGGAAGAACAGATTATTATTTAAATGGTAAAAAATTGCAGCATGCTGCTGTGCAGAGGAACTTGGGAGAGCTTGTGCATGAATCACAAAAAGTTGTTTTGCTGATGCGGCAAGCAAATAGAATGTTGGCCTTCATTGCAAGAGGGACTGAATTTAAGAGCAGGGAGGTTATGCTGCAACTGTGCAGGGTAATGCTGAGGTTGCTTCTGGACCACTGCTCATCGAGCCTGCTCTGGCATTCAATAAGATCATGGCTGATCTGGCCATGGACTCATCTCCACCTATCTGCCTTTTCCCCATAACCTTTAATTCCGCTACTATGCAAAAATCTATCCAACCTTGTCTTAAATATATTTACTGATGTAGCCTCCACTGCTTCGTTGGGCAGAGAATAACACAGATTCATCACTCTTTGGGAAAAGCAGTTCTTCCTCATCTTCACCCCAAATTTACTCCCCCAAATCTTGAGGCTGTCCGTAATTCTAGTCTCACCTTCCAGGGGAAACGACTTTCCTGCCTCTATCTTATCTCTCTTTCATAACTGTATATGTTTCTATAAGGTTCTAACATTTCTTTCTTTAGGGTAATTCATTCTTTGGGGCACTCCTCTGTTTTCGTGGATGTTTGCGAAGAAAAAGAATTTCAGGACGTATATTGTATACATTTCTCTGACATTAACTGTACCCTTTGAAACCTATTGAGATCTCTTCTCATCCTTCTGATTTTCAGCGAGTACAGTCCCAGCTGACTCAATCTCTCCTCATACTCCAGCGGTCCCCAACTACCGGGCCGCAAAGCATGCGCTACCGGGCCGCGAGGAAATAATATGATTTGGCGATATGAGTCAGCTACACCTTTCCTCATTCCCTGTCACGCCCACTGCTGAGCCATTACGCATGCGAGGTCATTACCCGCGCATCATCCATGTCAGCGCGGGAAGAAGATCAACTCCTCAAGTTTGCAAATGACGGCGAGTTGAAAAGCATGTTTGACATAGCATCTCTGCCGGCATTCTGGATCAAAGTCAAGGCTAAATATCCTGAGATAGCCACGAAAGCACTGAAAACATTGCTTCCATTTCCAACATATCTCTGCAATGAATGCAACAAAAACTAAATTGCGGAATAGACTGAACATAAGGAACCTCCTTCGAGTATCGCTGTCTCCCGACACCCCTCGATAGGACCGTCTTGTTGCAGGGAAAACAAGCCCAGGGCTCCCACTGATTCAGCGATATTGGTGTGTTGCAATGATTTTATATATTTATACGGGGAAAATACTTGCTGTGTGTTTAATTTCCAAATGTTACTTAAAATGCTATGATGCTATTGACTTACTTATATAACCATATAACAATTACAGCACGGAAACAGGCGATCTCGGCCCTTCTAGTCCGTGCCGAACACTACTCTCACCTAGTCCCACCGACCTTCACTCAGCCCATAACCCTCCATTCCTTTCCTGTCCGTATACCTATCCAATTTTTCTTTAAATGATAATATTGAACCTGCCTTTACCACTTCTACTGGAAGTTCATTCAACACTGACTTCAAGCTCCCCTGTCCTCCCTGATAATTGACTTATCGCTATATTCATGCGAGGAAAATATGTGCTGTGTGTTTAATATTAAATTTGATTGATAAACCGTTTTAGAAACAAAATTGAGTGTATTAGAGACTTATCACCAATATTCCGGTCATGATTAACACTCCCCCCCACCCCCCGAACAGAATTGCCAAAAACGATTTGTAGAAAAAAATTAGCACGTACACGCATGCACACTGGTGCCCGCGCAAGGCTTCATGGTCATTGTAGTCTCTCGGGGTAAACAACGTGTTTGACTGCTACTCTTGTCCATTGGCAACCCTACCCCCAGCCCCCCCAGGTCGGCCGGTCCGCAAGAATAGTGTCAATATGAAACTGGTCCGCAGTGCAAAAAAGGTTGGGGACCCCTGTCATAGTCTCACCCCCTCCAAAGCCAATATATCCTTCATCAAGTAAGGAGACCAGAACTGCATGCAGTACTCCAGTACCCTGTACAGTTGCAGCATAACTTCCCTGGTTTGAAATTCAATCCCTCTCGCAATAAACTCAACATTCCATTTGCCTTCTTGATAGCCTGCTGCACCTGCAAACCAACCTTTTGTGATTCATGCACAAGCACTCCCAAGTCCTTCTGCATAGTAGCATGCTGCTATCTTTTACTATTTTAAATAAAAGTCTGATCTTCCATTTTCCCTTCTAAAGTGAATGGCCTCACATTTACCAACATCGTACTCCATAAGCCAGATCCCTGCTCAGTCTTTTAACTTATCCATTTGCAGACTCTCCATATCCCCTGCATAATTTGCTTTTTCACTCAATTTAGTGTCATCAGCAAACTTGGATACACTACACTCGGTCCCCCCTTGCAGATTATGAATGTATATTGTGAACAGTTGCGGGCCCAGCATCAAACTCTGCGGCACATCGCTCACCACTGATTGCCAG
The DNA here is from genome assembly GCF_963921235.1 of Mobula hypostoma. Classification (NCBI taxonomy): domain Eukaryota; kingdom Metazoa; phylum Chordata; class Chondrichthyes; order Myliobatiformes; family Myliobatidae; genus Mobula; species Mobula hypostoma. The sequence continues at coordinate 3,516,090 of NC_086122.1, read as the reverse complement.
CCAGAGAAACACCCATATATCCCAACTGTCTGATTTCTGTCCATTAACCAATCCTCTATCCATGCTAGTACATCACCCACAACTCTATGCATCTTTATCTTATGTCTTTTACGTGGCACCTTACCGAGCGCCTTCTGGAAATCCAAGTAAATAACATCCATCTGTTCTCCTCCATCCACTGCGCTTTTTAAATCCTCAAAAAATTCCAGTAAGTTTGTCAGGCAGGGCCTGCATTTGCTGAAGCCATGTTGCATGTGCCCTGATGGGTCTGTTTCTTTCCAGCTGCCTCGCTATTCTTCTTTAATGATAGCTTCGAGCATTTCCCCACATACGGATAATAAAGTAAATGGCCTACAGTTACCTGCTTTTTTTTACATCCCATTTTGTCCCTCGCAATCCTTTAGCCCTTAAAATATCTGTTGAAAATCTGGGGATTCTCCTTTTCTTAAGTGTTCTCTTGCATTTCTTAGACTCCTCCATGCACCTCATTCCTTTCTATCTGCCTATAGCCCCTATGCACCTCCTTTTTGTTTCTTAACCAGAACCTCAACATCTCTCAAAAATCAAAGTTCCCGAAGCCTGTTATCCTCCCCTTTTCTTCTAACAGGTAGATACAAACCGTGTACTCTCAAAGTTTCACTTTTGAAGGCCTCTCACTTAGCAAGTATACCTTGTCAGAAAACAGCTTGTCCCAATCCACATTTGCCAGATCCTTTCTGATACTTTCAAAATTGGTCTTCCTCAAATTTAGAGCCTGAGCACCAAACCTATTCTTTCCCATAACTTCCTGAAGGAAGAGTGTCGAGTCTCTACAAAGTGAATTCAGGGAGTTAAAATATATAGACATCCGTTAGTCTCCTGAGACCATGGATTTGCACCTTGGAAGGTTTCCAGGACGCAGGCCTGGGGAAGGTTGTATGGAAGGCCAGCAGTTGCCCATGCTGCAAGTCTCCCCTCTCTATGCCACCGACATTGTCCAAGGGAAGGGCACTAGGACCCATAGAGCTTGGCACCGGTGTCGTCGCAGAGCAATGTGCAGTTAAGTGCCTTGCTCAAGGACACAAAACGCTGCTTCAGCTGAGGCTCGAACTAGTGACCTTCAGATCACTAGACTGACGCCTTAACCAACGCAAACACGAGGAAATCTGCAGATGCTGGAAATTCAAGCAACACACACAAAATGCTGGTGGAACGCAGCAGGCCAGGCAGCATCTGTAAGAAGAAGTACAGTTGATGTTTCAGGCCGAGACCCTTCGTCAGGACTAACTGAAAGAAGAGATAGTAAGAGATTTGAAAGTGGGAGGGGGAGGGGCAGATCCAAATTGATAGGAGAAGACAGGAGGGGGAGGGATGGAGCTAAGAGCTGGAAAGTTGCTTGGCAAAAGGTATACAAGGCTGGAGAAGGGAGAGGATCATGGGACAGGAGGCCTAGGAAGAAAGAAAGTGGGAGGGGAGAGCCAGAGGAAGATGGAGAGCAGGCAAGGAGTAATTGTGAGAGAGAGAGAGAAAAAAAAAGGAGAGAGAAAAAAAAATACATACATACATAAATAAATAGATAAATAAATAAATTGATAAATAAATAAACAAAGGATGGGGTAAGAACAGGAGGAGGGGCATTAACGGAAGTTAGAGAAGTCAATGTTCATGCCATCAGGTTGGAGCCTACCCAAACGGAATATAAGGTGTTGTTCCTCCAACCTGAGTGTGGCTTCATCTTGACAGTAGAGGAGGCAGTGGATAGACATATCAGAATGGGAATGGGACGTGGAATTAAAATGTGTGACCACTGGGAGATCCTGCTTTCTCTGGCAGACAGAGCATAGGTGTTCAGCTAAATGGTCTCACCAATATATATAAGGCCGCACCAGGAGCACCGGATGCAGTATATCACACCAGCCGACTCACAGGTGAAGTGTCGCCTCACCTGGAAGGACTGTCTGGGGCCCTGAATGGTGGTAAGGGAGGAAGTGTAAGGGCATGTGTAGCACTTGTTCTGCTTACAAGGATAAGTGCCAGGAGGGAGATCGGTGGGAAGAGATGGGGGGAACGAATGGACAAGGGAGTCGTGTAGGGAGTGATCCCTGCAGAAAACAGAGGGGGGGGGAGGGAAAGATGTGCTTGGTGGTGGGATCCCGTTGGAGGTGGCGGAAGTTACGGAGAATTATATGATGGACCCGGAGGCTGGTGGGGTAGTAGGTGAGAACAAGGGGAACCCTATCCCTAGTGGGGTGGCGGGAGGATTGGGTGAGAGCAGGTGTGCGTGAAATGGGAGAGATGTGTTTGAGAGCAGAGTTGATGGTGGAGGAAGGGAAGCCCCTTTCTTTTAAAAAGGAGGGAATCTCTTTCGTACTGGAATGAAAAGCCTCATCCTGAGAGCAGATTCGGCGGAGACAGAGGAATTGCGAGAAGGGGATGGCATTTTTGCATGAGACAGAGTGGGAAAAGGAATAGTCCAGATAGCTGTGAGAGTCCATAGGCTTATAGTAGACATCAGTAGATAAGCTGTCTCCAGAGATAGAGACAGAAAGATCTAGAAAGGGGAGGGAGGTGTCGGAAATGGACCAGGTCAACTTGAGGGCAGGGTGAAAGTTGGAGGCAAAGTTAATGAAGTCAACGAACTCAACATGCATGCAGGAAGCAGCGCCAATACAGACGTTGATGTAGTGAAGGAAAAGTGGGGGACGGATACCAGTATAGGCTTGGAACATGGATTGTCCCACAAAAAGGCAGGCACAGCTGGGAACCATACGGGTGCCCATGGCTACACCTTTAGTTTGGAGGAAGTGGGAGGAGCCAAAGAAGAAATTATTGAGAGTAAGGACTAATTCCACTAAATGGAGGAGTGTGGGGGTAGAGGGGAACTGATTCGGTCTGGAATCCAAAAAGAAGCGCTGTTTCTTTGACGTAATCTCTTACTAGCTCTTCTTTCAGTTAGTTCTGACAAAGGGTCTCAGCCGGAAACGTCGACTGTACCTCTTCCTAGAGATGCTGCCTGGCCTGCTACGTTTATCAGCAACTTTTATGTGTGTTGCTTGAAGTTCCAGCATCTGAAGATTTCCTCGTGTTTGCGTTTCTTTGACTTTGTCATGTTAGGCAAGGATGGCAAGATCTTCCATCTGCAGACTCCAGAGCCTGCTGGCTCCGACGCTAGCAGGCATGATCTTCGGATTGCGGCCCCCGCCGTCAATCTCGGCAGTTCTACCAACCCAGGGCATATTCAAAACCCGGACTCCAGCACCATCAATGCAGGTTCCAACGACCATGGACACTTTCAAGTGATTGCACAACCTCCAACTGCAACTCCAGCCTTGAACTCCAGGATGGGTCTTCATGTGCTGCTATTGTGACTCCCTTCTCCCCTTCCCCCACCACCACTCTGCAACCCCGTCTCCCTCAGATCCCATCATCAGCTTCTGGGCCCTCAGAGGCTCCATCTTCCTCTCACCCCAACCCTCCCCTCTCCACTGACACTGCCGGCCTCCCCCTCCCCCCTCTGATCCCAGCTCTCATCCATGCTGGGCCTTTACTATCCCCCCCTGACCTTCAACTCTCTAAGGCAGAGCACTCTGTCCTCGGTAAGGGCCTTACCTTTGTCCCCCTTCGCCCACACCTCAGTGAGTTCCGCGTGCGCCATGACACTGAACTCTTCTTCCGCCGGCTCCGATTTGAGCCTACTTCTTCGGCAAGGACTATCCCACCCCCACCAATGACCCCGTCTCCCATCTTCAACCCTCCTCCTCTTCATGGACACCCCGCTCTGGTCTTCTGCCTGCTCTGGATCTCTTTATTGCTAACTGCTGACAGGACATCAACCGTCTTGACTTCACCACACCCTGTTCCAATTCCAACCTCACTCCTTCTGAACGCTTTGCTCTCCAATCCTAACCTTACCATAAAACCTGCCGATAAGGGGGGCGCTGTTGTTGTTTGGCGTACTGACCTCTACCTTGCCGAGGCACAGCGACAACTCAATGATACCTCCTCTTATTTACCCCTCGATCATGACCCCAGCAAGGAGCACCAGGCCATTGTCTCCCACACAATCACCAATATTATCAGCTCTGGGGATCTCCCTTCCACTGTCATCAACCTCATAGTTCCCACACCCCGCACTTCCCATTTCTCCCTCCTACCCAAGATCCACAAACCTGCCTGTCCAGGTAGAACCATTGTCTCAGCTTGCTCCTGCTCCACTGAACTCATTTCTGCATACCTCGACACTGCTTGTTCAATCTCTTCCCACCTATGTTCATGACACTTCTCACGCTCCGGATTTTTTCAATGATTTTAAGTTCCCTGGCGCCTTATTTTCACCATGGATGTCCAGTTCCGATATACCTCCATCCCCCACCAGGAAGGTTTCAAAGCTGTACGTGGATAGAGCGTTGGCTGATTGGCAGGAAACAGAGAGTGGGAATAAAGGGATCCTATTCTGGTTGGCTGCCAGTTACCAGTGGTGTTCCACAGGGATCAGTGTTGGGGCCACTTCTTTTTACATTGTACATCAACGATTTGGATTATGGAATAGATGGCTTTGTGGATAAGATTGCTGATGATACGAAGATAGGTGGAGGGGCCGGTAGTACTGAGGAAACAGACAGTCTGCAGAGAGAGTTGGATAGATTGGAAGAATGGGCAGAGAAGTGGCAAATGAAGTACAATGTTGGAAATTGTATGGCAGAATAAATAAACGGGCAGACTATTATTTAAATGGGGAAAGAATTCAAAGTTCTGAGATGCAACAGGACTTGGGAGTACTCGTACAGGATACCCTTAAGGTTAACCTCCAGGTTGAGTCAGTAGTGAAGAAGGCGAATGCAATGTTGGCACTCATTTCTAGAGGAATAGAGTATAGGAGCAGGGATGTCATGTTGAGGCTCTGTAAGGCACTGGTGAGACCTCACTTGGAGTACTGTGGGCAGTTTTGGTCTCCTTATTTCAGAAAGGATGTGCTGACGTTGGAGAGGGTACAGAGAAGATTCACTAGAATGATTCCGGGAATGAGAGGGTTAACATATGAGGAATGTTTGTCTGCTCTTGGACTGTATTCCTTGGAGTTTAGAAGAATGAGGGGAGACCTCATAGAAACATTTCGAATGTTAAAAGGCATGGACAGAGTGGATGTGGCAAAGTTGTTTCCCATGATGGGGGAGTCTCGTACGAGAGGGCATGACTTAAGGATTGAAGGGCGCCCATTCAGAACAGAAATGCGAAGATATTTTTTTTAGTCAGAGGGTGGTGAATCTATGGAATTTGTTGCCACGAGCAGCAGTGGAGGCCAAGTCATTGGGTGTATTTAGGGCAGAAATTGATAGGTATCTGAGTAGCCAGGGCATCAAAGGTTATGGTGAGAAGGCAGGGGAGTGGGACTAAATAGGAGGATGGATCAGCTCATGATAAAATGGCGGAGCAGACTCAATGGGCCGAATGGCCTACTTCTGCTCCTTTGTCTAATGGTCTTATGGTCTTTTCACCACAACCCTTGATGCCTTGACTACCCAGATACCTATCAATCTCTGCCTTAAATATACCCAATGACTTGACCTCCACTGCCACCTGTCGCAATAAATTCCATAGATTCACCACACTCTGACTAAAAAAATTTCTTCGCCACTCTGTTCTGAATGGGCTCCCTTCAATCCTTAAGTCATGTCCTCTCGAACTAGACTCCCCATCATGGGAAACAACTTTGCCACATCCACTCTGTCCATGCGTTTCATCATTCAAAATGTTTCTGTGAGGTCTCCCCTCATTCTTCTAAACTCCAAGGAATACAGTCCAAGAGCAGACAAACGTTAACCCTCTCATTCCTGGAATCATTCCAGTGAATCTTCTCTGTACCCTCTCCAATGTCAGCACATCCTTTCTTAAATAAGGAGACCAAAACTGCCCACAGTACTCCAAGTGAGGTCTCACCAGCTTATAGAGCCTCAACATCACATCCCTGCTCCTATACTCTATTCCTCTAGAAATGAATGCCGACATTGCATTCCCCTTCTTCACCACCGACTCAACCTGGAGGTTAACCTTAAGGGTATCCGGCACGAGGACTCCCAAGTCCCATTGCATCTCAGAACTTTGAATTTTCTACCCATTTAAATAACAGTCTGCCCGTTTATTTCTTCTACCAAAGTGCATAACCATACACTTTCCAACATAGTATTTCATTTGCCACTTTGCCCATTCTCCCAATCTATCCAAGTCTCTCTGCAGACTCTCTGTTTCCTCAGCACTACCGGCCCCTCCACCTATCTTTGTATCATCAGCAAACTTAGCCACAAAGCCATCTATTCCATAATCCAAATCGTTGATGTACAACGTAACAAGAAGCGGCCCCAACAAGGACCCCTGTGGAACACCACTGGTAACTGGCAGCCAACCAGAACGGGATCCCTTATTCCCACTCTCTGTTTCCTGCCAATCAGCCAACGCTCTATCCACGTATGTAACTTTCCCATAATTCCATGGTCTCTCATCTTGTTTACCAGCCTCATGTGTGGCACCTTGTCAAGGGCTTCTGAAAATCCAAATACACAACATCCACTGCATCTCCCTTGTCTAGCCTACTTGTAATTTCCTCAAAAAATTGTAATAGGATTGTCAGGCAGGATTTTCCTTCAAGGAAATCATGCTGAGTTCTGCCTATCTTGTCATATGCCTCCAAGTACTCCGTAACCTCATCCTTGACAATTGACTCCAACAACTTCCCAACCACCGATGTCAAGCTAACCGGTCTATAATTTCCTTTTTGCTTCCTTGCCCCCTTCTTAAATAGCGGAGTGACATTTGCAATTCTCCAGTCCTCTGGAACCATGCCAGAATCTATTGACTTTTGAAAGATCATTGCTAATGCCTCTGCAATCTCCACAGCTCCTTCCTTCAGAACACGAGCCTTACCATTAATACTATATTCTTCCATCATATTTGACCTACCAAAATGAACTACCTCACACTGTGACTTCTCAACCCAGTGCTGCATCCAATTGATGTCCCGCTGTAACCTCCAACACTATCCACAACACCTCCAACCTTCGTGTCATCAGCAAATTTACTAACCCATCCCTCCACTTCCTCGTCCAGGTCATTTATAAAAATCACCAAGAGTAGGGGTCCCAAAACAGACCCCCGAGGCACACCACTGGTCACCGACCTCCATGCAGAATATGACCCATCTGCAACCATTCTTTCCCTTCTGTGGGCAAAACAATTCTGGATCCACAAAACAAGGTCACCTTGGATCCCATGCCTCCTTACTTTCTCAATAAGCCTTGCATGGTATACCTTATCAAATGCCTTGCTGAAATCCATATACACTGCATCTACTACTCTACCTTCATCATTGTGTTTAGTCACATCATCAAAAAATTCAATCAGGCTCGTAAGGCATGACCTGCTTTTGACAAAGCCATGCTGACTATTCCTAATCATATTATGCCTCTCCAAATGTTCAGAATAACTGCTTTCTGCTAGCCTTATAATCTTCTAGATCATTAACTAGTATTTTGAACCTTTCGTAAGCTTTTCTTTTCTTCTTGATCAGATTTTCAGCAGCCTTTGTACACTATGGTTCCCGTATGCAGAACACCACACAAATATCCCCTGAACATTTGCCACATTTCTGCCGTACAATAGACAATAGACGATAGGTGCAGGAGTAGACCATTCAGCCCTTCGAGCCAGCACCACCACATTTCCCTGAGAACATCTGTTCCTAATTTATGCTTCCAAGTTCCTGCTTGATAGCTTCATATTTCCCCTTACTTCAATTAAATGTTTTCCTAACTTGTCTGTTCCTTTCCCTCTCCAATGCAATGGTAAAGGAGATAGAATTGTGATCACTATCTCTAAACTGCTTTCCTACTGAGAGACCTGACACCTGACCAGGTTCGTTTCCCAATACGAGATCAAATTCAGCCTCTCCTCTTGTAGGCTTATCTACGTACTGTGTCAGGAAACCTTCCTGAACACACATAACAAACGCCATCCCATCTACTCCACTTGCTTCAGGGAGACCCTGTTTTTATTGCACCGTTCCAGAATCTGTCTCCCTATTTGCTTCTCAATATCCTGTTACTATTGGGTGGTCTATAAAAAAACACCCAGTAGAGTTATTGACTCCTTCCTGTTTCTAACTTTCACCCACAGAGACTCCATAGACAATCCCTCCATGACTTCCTCCTTTTCTGCAGCCATACACTATCTCTGATCAGGAGTGCCACGCCCCCACCTCTTTCGTCTCCCTCCTATCGTTTTTGAAACACCTAAAGCCTGGTACTTTAAGTAGCCATTCCTGCCCCTGAGCCATCCAAGTCTCTGTAATGGGCACAATATCACATCTCCAAGTACTGATCCACGCTCTTTGTTCATGATACTCCTTGTATTAAAATCGACACATTTCAAACCATTGGTCTGAGCACATCCCTTTCTATCACCTGCCTATCCTCCCTCTCACACTGTCTACAAGTTTTTTTGATTTGTGAGTCAACCGCCCCTTCCTCTGTCTCTTCAGTTCAGTTCCCAACCCCCAGCAGCTCAAGTTTAAACTCTCCCCAATAGCCCTAGCAAACCTCCCTGCCAGGATATTGATCCCCCTGGGATTCAAGTGCAACCCATCCTCTTTGTACAGGCCATGCCTGCCGCAAAAGATATCTCAATGATCCAGAAATCTGAATCCCTGCCCCCTGATCCATTCCCTCAGCTGCACATTTATCCTTCACCTCATGCTATTCTTATACTCACTGTCCCGAGATTACTACCTTTGAGGTCCTGCTTCTCAACTTCCTAACTCTCTGCTTTCAGGACCTCCTCCCTTTTCCTACCTATGTCGTTGGTACCAATATGGACCACAACCTCTGGCTGTTCACCTTCCCACTTCAGGATATTGTGGACGCAATCAGAAACTTCCTGGACTCTGGCACCTGGGAGGCAAACTACCATCCGTGTTTCTTTCCTGTGTCCACAGAATCGCTTGATGACCCCCTAACTATGGATTCCCTTATCATTGCTACCATCCTCTTCCTTTCCCTACCCTTCTCAGTCACAGGGCTAGACCCTGTGCCAGAGGCATAGCCACTGTTTCTTCCTCCAGGTCAATCATCCCCCCTCCAACAGTACCCAAACAAGAGTACTTATTGTTAGGGGGATAACCACACGGGTACTCTCTAGTACCTAGTTTCAAATGCTTCTCATATGATAAGCCTTTCATTCTCAGAAACATTTTTCTGAATCTCTTCTGAACCATTTCCAATGTCAACACTTCCTTTCATACAAACCCCATTTCCAGAAAAGTTGGGATATTTTCCAAAATGCAATAAAAACAAAAATCTGTAATATGTTAATTCACGTGAACCTTTATTTAACTGACAAAAGTACAAAGAAAAGATTTTTAATAGTTTTACTGACCAACTTAATTGTATTTTGTAAATATACACAAATTTAGAATTTGATGGCTGCAACACACTCTACAAGAGTTGGGACAGAGTTAAAATAAGATTGAAAAGTGCACAGAATATTCAAGTAACACCGGTTTGGAAGACTCCACACTAAGCAGGCTAATTGGTAGCAGGTAAGGTATCATGACTGGGTATAAAAGTAGCGTCCATCAAAGGCTCAGTCTTTGCAAGCAAGGATGGGTCATGGCTCACCCCTTTGTGCCAAAATTCGTGAGAGAATTGTTAGTCAGTTCAAAAGGAACATTTCTCAACACAAGACTGCGGAGAATTTAGGTCTTTCAACATCTACAGTACATAATATTGTGAAAAGATTCAGAGAATTCAGAGACATCTCAGCGTGTAAAGGGCAAGGTCGGAAACCACTGTTGAATGCGCGTGATCTTCGAGCCCTCAGGCAGCACTGCCTAAGAAACCGTCATGCTACTGTGACAATTATAGCCACCTGGGCTCGGGAGTACTTCGGAAAACCATTGTCACTCAACACAGTCCGTTGCTGCATCCAGAAATGCAACTTGAAACTGTATTACGCAAGGAGGAAGCCATACATCAACTCTATGCAGAAACGCCAGTGAATTCTCTGGGCCCGAGCTCATCTCAGTTGGACCGAAAGACTGTGGAACCGTGTGCTGTGGTCGGATGAGTCCACATTTCAGCTAGTTTTCAGAAAAAACGGGCGTCGAGTTCTCCGTGCCAAAGATGAAAACGACCATCCAGATTGTTATCAGCGAAAGGTGCAAAAGCCAGCATCTGTGATGGTATGGGGGTGCATCAGTGCACACGGCATGGGTGAGTTGCACGTATGTGAAGGTACCATTGACTCTGAGGCGTATATTAGGATTTTAGAGAGACATATGTTGCCATCAAGGTGACGTCTCTTCCCGGGACGTCCATGCTTATTTCAGCAGGACAATGCCAGACCACATTCTGCACGGGCTACAACAGCGTGGCTTTGTAGACACAGAGTGCGTGTGCTTGACTGGCCTGCTGCCAGTCCAGATCTATCTCCTATTGAAAATGTATGGCGCATCATGAAGAGGAGAATCAGACAACGAAGACCACGGACTGTTGAGCAGCTGAAGTCTTATATCAAGCAAGAATGGACAAAATTTCCAATTGCAAATCTACTACAATTAGTATCCTCAGTTCCAAAACAATTAAAAGGTGTTATTAAAAGGAAAGGTGATGTAACACAATGGTAAACATGCCTCTGTCCCAACTTTTTTTTGAGTGTGTTGCAGCCATCAAATTCTAAATTTGTGTATGTTTACAAAATACAATTAAGTTGGTCAGTAAAATTATTGAAAATCTTTTCTTTGTACTTTTGTCAGTTAAATAAAGGTTCACGTGAATTAACATATCACAGATTTTTGTTTTTATTGCATTTTGGAAAATATCCCAACTTTTCTGGAAATGGGGTTTGTAGATAAGGGGCCCCAAAACTGCTCAAAATACTCCATCAGGTCTTATAAAGCATTAGCATGACATCCTTGTTTTTATATTCTTGTCCTCTCAAAATGAATGTTAACATTGCATTTGCCTTCCTTATCATCAACTCAAACTGCCATTTAACCTTCAGGGAAGCCTACATGAGAACTCCTGTTCCTTTGCATCTCCTTTTTTTGTATTTTCTCCCTGTTTAAAAAATAGTCTACGCTTTCATTTCTTCTGCCAAAGTGCATGACCATACACTTCCCACACTTTTCCATCTGCCACTTCTTTTCCCATTCTGTTGAAGTCCATTTGCAGCCTTCCTGTTTCCTCAACACTACCTGCCCATCCACTTTGTTTTGTCTTACTTAGCCACAAACCCATCAATTCCATCATCCAAATCATTGACATATGACATAAAAAGAAGTATACCAACACCAACCCCTGTGGAGCACCACTAGTCTCCAGCAGCCAATCAGAAAAGGCTTCCTTTATTCCTACTCTTTGCCTCCTGTTGATCAGCCAATGCTCTGTCCACGCCAGTATCTTTCCTGTAATACCATGGGATCTTATCTTGTTAAGCAGCCTTATTTGTGGCATCTTATCAATGGTCTCCAGAAAAGCTACGTACACAATTCTCCCCAATCCACCAATTCCCCTTTGACTATCCTGCAAGATTTTCCCTTGCTGACTACAGTCTATTTTATCATGTTCCTCAAAGTACCTGAAACCTCATCCTTAGAGTCAACTCCAATATCTCCCCAACCTTTGAGGTCAGGCTAACTGGCTTATAAGTTATTTTCTTCTTCCACCCTCCCTTGTTGAGGGGTGGCGTGACTTTTGATCCTTGAAAAATTATTCTTAATGGCTCCACAATCTCTTCAGTCACCTCTTTCAAAACCCTGGGGTGTAGTCCATCTGATCCAGGTGATTTATCTACCTTCAGACCTTTCAAATTCTCCCTAGTAATAGCAACTTCCCTCACTTCTGCCCCCTGACACTCTCAAACTTCCAGCATATTGCTCATGTCTTCCACAGTGAAGTCTGATCCAAAATACTTATTCAGTTTACCTGCCATTTCCTTGCTCCCATTACTAGTCATAGTCATAGTCATAGTCATACTTTATTAATCCCGGGGGAAATTGGTTTATGTTACAGTTACTCCATAAATAATAAATAGTAATAGAACCATAAATAGTTAAATAGTAATATGTAAATTATGCCAGTAAATTATGAAATAAGTCCAGGACCAGCCTATTGGCTCAGGATGTCTGACCCTTCAAGGGAGGAGTTGTAAAGTTTGATGGCCACAGGCAGGAATGACTTTCTATGACGCTCAGTGCTGCATCTCGGTGGAATGAGTCTCTGGCTGAATGTACTCCTGTGCCCACCCAGTACATTATGTAGTGGATGGGAGACATTGACCAAGATGGCATGCAACTTAGACAGCATCCTCTTTTCAGACACCACCGTGAGAGAGTCCAGTTCCATCCCCACAACATCCCCACTGGCCTTACGAATGAGTTTGTTGATTCTGTTGGTGTCTGCCACCCTCAGCCTGCTGCCCCAGCACACAACAGCAAACATGATAGCACTGGCCACCACAGACTTGTAGAACATCCTCAGCATCGTCCGGCAGATGTTAAAGAACCTCAGTCTCCTCAGGAAATAGAGACGGCTCTGACCCTTTTTGTAGACAGCCTCAGTGTACTTTGACCAGTCCAGTTTATTGTCAATTCGTATCCCCGGGTATTTGTAATCCTCCACCATGTCCACACTGACCCCCTGGATGGAAACAGGGGTCACCGGTACCTTAGCTCTCCTCAGGTCCACCACCAGCTCCTTAATCTTTTTCACATTAAGCTGCAGATAATTCTGCTCACACCATGTGACAAAGTTTCCTACCACAGCCCTGTACTCAGCCTCATCTCCCTTGCCGATGCATCCAACTATGGCAGAGTCATCCGAAAACTTCTGAAGATGACAAGACTCTGTGCAGTAGTTGAAGTCCGAGGTGTAAACAGTGAAGATAAAGGGAGACAAGACAGTTCCCTGTGGAGCCCCAGTGCTGCTGATCACTCTGTCGGACACACAGTGTTGCAAGCACACGTACTGTGGTCTGCCAGTCAGGTAAGCAAGAATCCATGATACCAGGGAAGCATCCACCTGCATCGCTGTCAGCTTCTCCCCCAGCAGAGCAGGGCGGATGGTGTTGAACGCACTGGAGAAGTCAAAAAACATGACCCACACAGTGCTCGCTGGCTTGTCCAGGTGGGCATAGACACGGTTCAGCAGGAAGACGATGGCATCCTCAACTACCTCTCCAGCATCACTTTCCAGTGGTTCACTATCTACTCTCACCTCTCTTTCATAGAAACATAGAAACATAGAAAATAGGTTCAGGAGTAGGCCATTCGGCCCTTCGAGCCTGCACCGCCATTTATTATGATCATGGCTGATCATCCAACTCAGAACCCCGCCCCAACCGTCCCTCCATACCCCCTGACCCCCGTAGCCACAAGGGCCATATCTAACTCACTCTTAAATATAGCCAATGAACTGGCCTCAACTGTTTCCTGTGGCAGAGAATTCCACAGATTTCATTCTTTATATATCTGAAAAAAACCTTTGGTATACGCTTTGATATTTTTGGCTAGCTTACATTTATATTTCATCTTTTCCCTCCCTATGGTCTTTTTAGTTTACCTCTGTTAGTTTATAAAACATTTCCAATTCTCTAACTTCCCATTAAATTTTGCTCTATTATATGCCCGCTGTTTTGCTTTTATGTTGTCTTTGACTTCCCTTGTCAACCACGGTTGTGTCATCCTGCCTTTAGAATACTTCTTCTTTGGGGCATATCTATCCTGCGTCTCCTGAATTTCTGCCAGAAATATTACATGTGCGTGACAGCCCAGGAACAATAAGCTCAAAATGACCCTGGAGTTTAGAACTCCGAGAGAACTACAGCCCATCGAAATGAGCCAGGCCAGTTCATCTTGCACAGGATTATCTAAATCCTAGCTATAAATTAATGAAGTACACACTCTTCAATGATGTGAGTATTAATAAAGACTGAGCTGTACTGAAGTTTAGTTTGTGCTGTTAGTTCCAATGTTATTTGGTACCGTAGAGCCGTTACAGCCAAAGGCTTCAGTATCGTCTACTGTTTCACTTTCACAGCAGCTATGTTCTTTTTTATTTTGACATCACAATGACAAAACTAACAGTGATGGTGCCATTAATCTATAAAACAACCATCAACCTTGAACTGCCATAGATTTACAGTCAATCACAACTGTGAGACTTGTTTGCTATTGCTCGTTGTTCATCAGTGTACTGTCACTGTCACTCAATATGAATTGATGCAAACTTTCAGCTTTTTTATACAGTTTTCTTTCAATCAATGCAGGGCAGGCAGAATGATATCTCCGTGCAAGGCCCATTTTCAGCCTCCTCGCATGTGTTGGAACTGGCAGGTCTAGGCCTCAACCATCAGATGAGGGACACATCTTTTGCTAACTTAAGATGGTGCTGGTGAGGCACAGCAATGACTTGCTGACACAAAAACAACTATTAACTACTGTATTAATCACACCTTTTCTCAAAAACGATCACTGCAATCAACAGCCTTCAACTGCGCTTTCTGAGTTGAACTTTTGAAGCACCTGAATGAACTGGCATTTTTGTGGGGTGAAGGTGCAGGATGGTTGAGGACCGAATCGAGGCAGCAGGGCCCAGGCCCGCGAGCGGGGAATGAGTCTATGTTTGGCTGCTGGAGTGGTCTTGAAGGTGATTTGAAGTGGCAGAACTGAGGTGATGCAACGTTGAGGCAGTGGGGCCTGGGCTGGACAGTGAGGAACAAGCCAAAGTTTGATAGATTTAAGCACTGGGCTGAATTCAAAAGGTTCAGCATGGGCAAAATTAAGGCAGCAAGTCTTGAGCTCAAGAGCATGTCGGGCCTGGTTCCGAGAGTGAGTGGTGATCAGCTGTTTGGCTGATTTAAGCACTGGGCCAGATTGTAAAGGTCAAAGTGTCAAGGCAGAGGTGAGGGACAGGCCAGTGTTCAGCTCACTGCTCAGTGAGGTTTACTTGTCTGTGCTGAACTGAAGCTGTGGTCTGCAACTAACGGGCTCCTGGATCAGCTGTGATCGGCTTCATGGCTGGCAACTCATTTTTGTGAACTTCAGTTCTCAGGGTTATTTACTTATTTTTATTTTTTGCTCAATTGTTTTTTTCTGTACATTAGGTGTTTGACGGTCATCCTTTTAAATGAGTTCTATTGGGTTTCTTTGTTTTGTGCTGCTTATGAGGAGCCGAATTTCAAGGTTGTATTAATAATTGTACTTTGAGCTTTGAACATCCAACTACACTCTCCATTCAAACTCTACTTAAAAGGCCATTTAACTTAAGACAGGACACATCCCACGACAGCTCCATGCTCACTAGAGATACTCACACAACTTCTAAAATACTCAGGCTATGTTCAGACCTTGCACATTTCAGCTTGGAACTCTTTAGGAAATCAATTTCTGCGAGCATCCATGGTCACGTTGCCAGCAACAAGTTCTGTGCACAAACTGTTTTGCAAACAACTCTGGGACAGCAGTACAGAAATGTACACATATAGAAACAACATACACAGAGAGCTTTACAAATGTCTTCCCTTGTCCTCTCCAAGGTGCAATGTCTGCATAGGCTCAGGCTCTCTAACGCAGTAATCAGTGAGGTGTGTGATATTCTTACAGCGGAATCTAGAGCCACATCTTGAAAAGGTATTGAGCAGTTAGACTGCTGACATGTACAGCTGGCACGATGAAACTCTCTCAGGGGAAAAGCACAAGGCTGATAACTTCAACACAAAATTATTACTTATCCATTGTGCATTTATGCTTTAACTTTGTTTTATGTGGTGAGAGAGCAGCTAAATATGAAACCTTCTTGGGAGCAGACAAGACCATAAGGCAGAGCAGCAGAATTCGGCTATTTGGCCCATCGAGTCTGCTCTGCCATTCCATTATGGCTGATGTATTATCCCTCTCAACACTATTCTCCTGCCTTCTCCTCGTAACAACATATTGACTTTCACTCTATATATATATCCAATGAATTGGCCTCCACAAGTAGCAATGAATTCCACAAGTTCACTACCCTCTGGCTAAAGAAACTCCTCCTCATCTCTGTTCTAAAGAAATGTCCTTCTATCACGAGGCTGTGTCCTCTGGTCCTTGACTCCTCCGCTATAGGAAACATCTTTTCTGTGTCCACTCTACCTAGGCCTTTCAATATTTATAGGTTTCAGTGACAACCTCCCCCTCAGTCACCAGTGAATACAGGCTCAGAGGCACCAAACACTCCTCATACATTAACCCTTTCGTTCCCAAAATCATTCTCACAAACTGCTTCAGGATCCTCTCCAGGGCAAGCAAATCCAAAGCCATATCGTATACTGGGACAATGTATAGAGCAAAGCCAAAAAGAATTGTAAAAGTTCACAGAACAGTACGTCACATGACATGACATGTAAACATAGTCCTACTGCCTCTGCCACACTGTGCTGAGAAGAGTGTTGTAGAGTCAGCTGGTGGTTGGCAGTGGGATATTGGAATACTAATGTTCTTTGAGCCTGTGGAGAACACTTTCAGCAGCCCTCCTCAAGCTTTTTGCTCTGGAGGAACCCTTGAAATAATCTTCAGGTCTCAGGGGACTCTGTGTAAAAATTATTATATCTACAGCTCACGGTATGTAAGCGTGATCAGTAAGTTGTAGATATAATAATCCAAGAATAATTGTCAGTGCTCTTTTAGGTAGAGAATGAAGTTTTACCCAACCTTTCTTGAAAAAAACAGGTAGTTAAGCTTAGCTTAATTAATCTGTTTCTCACCCTTTCATAAATTTTAATAACTCATAAGGCAAACACAATAAATTTCTGTTAAATAAATGGCTTAAGCCAAAATGAGATTTAATTTTTCTGAAGGTAGGATCAGTATATTTAATTTAAATGAAGATGATAAATTGATTTTAATTAATGTTATTTACAACATGAGAATTTATTGACAATAAAGTTACTAAAAACCACAAGCCAAGGCAATATGAATAAAAATGGAGACTATGACACAATTTTATACAAGACTTTGAAAAACCATTTTCTTACTAAGTGACATGATCATGCTCAAATATAGGCCTAGCATGTGAAACCTGTTCTTGTTTTTTTGCTGCACAAATACTCAATTCTGGATCAAACATCAGGTAAGCACACACAGATTTCACCTTCAGTTGAAATGGGGTTGTAATCTCCCAATACCGACTTTCTTGCTGGCAAACATGCTGTCACTGGTGAATAAAATTGATGATCTCAGAGCCAAGGTGCTGAATCAGAGAGACATTAGGACTGCGTGTGTCCTTTGTTTCACGGAATCCTGGTTAACCCCTTTCTGTACCGGATGCAGCAATTCAGATCAACGGATTTACTATACACCATCAGGATAGATCTACAGAGTCTCTCAAAAGCAGAGGTGAAGGACTGTGTCTCATGATCAACTTTTCTTTTTCTTTCCCTTTTTTTTCCAATATATTTTTATTGAAATAATGACGCAATACAGAATACATAATGGATTACATTTTCCTCCATTTTGCTTTTATATCTTACCCCTCAATAAACCTCCCCTCACCCACCTTCCCCAAACATCCCATGCAGCTTATGTATTTACAATACAACAATTCACAAATACAAGTACGGACATTTCACAGCCATACCCCCACACTACTTCAAGACAAAGGCCCACACACATCCACAACATGTCAGATGATCCAAAATACACTCATATTTACAATTTACCAACCACCCTGTGAGGTAAATTATAAGCGTGTTAAATGGAAGGCAACTTCCCAAATACAATCAAATGCCCTCAACTAGTAGGTAATTCCTTAAGATCCCAAAATATGACAAGAAAGATCCCCATTTCAAATAGAACTTTTTCACAGACCCCCTCAAAGTGAAATTAATCTTTTCTAATTTCAGGAAAAACATTACGTCCTCTAACCAAGCAGCAGCAGATGGGGGAGTGGCAGATTTCCAGACCAGCAAGATTCTCCTACGAGCCAATAAAGATGTAAATGCAATGATATCCGACTGGCTTGCATTTAAACCCAAAATATCATCTGCCACACCAAATACAGCTATAAGCGGGCAAGGTCTCAGTGTCACCCCCAAAACCTCACTGATAATTTTAAAAACTAGTGCCCAATAGCCATCAAGCCGAGGGCATGACCAAAATGCATGTACTAAACCAGCCGGAGAGAAGGAACACCCGTCACAGCCAGCATCTGTCCCAGGGTATATGTCTGCCAGTCTGGCTTTACTTAAATGTACCCTGTGTAAAACTTTAAATTGTATGAGCCCCAGCCTAGCATATGATGACGAGGAATGAACCCTATTCAATACTTTTGCCCAATATTTCTCAGCCAGATCCAAACCAAGGTCATCCTCCCACCTAGTCTTAGTTTTGTTTAGATTTTGAACTCCCAAAGACATCAGCTGAGAGTATAGAACAGAGATCAGCCTTTATTGTTATACTTTATACTTATTAAAGCTAAGAGTGAGTTCTTCCCACAACATAGCAGGTGGTAGATCAGGAAAAGAGGGAAATTTTTCCTTGACAAAGTGGCAAATCTGCAGGTATTTTTAAAAATGATTATGCGGAAGGCCATACTTACCGCGCAGGTTATCAAAACTATCAAATATGCTATCAGTGTACAAATCCTTAATGTGCATAAGACCGTTCAACCCCCATTGTCTGAAAACTGTATCAAGTATGGAGGGGAGAAAAAGATGGTTCCTATGAATGGGACCCAAAACTGAAGCTGATATGAACTTACAGTGGCAGCGAAATTGATTAAAAATTTTGAGGATGGAGAGCACGACCGGGTTAGATGTGAATTGAGAGAATTTCAATGGCAAGGAAGAATACACTAAAGCTGGGAGAGACGAGGAGTGACAAGACCGTGACTCAAGCAGGCACCAGTTTATATCTGGCCGGTGAAGCCAAAATAATACTTTTTGAATGTTCGATGCCCAGTAATAATGAATAAAGCTAGGAAGACCCATTCCACCTACGTCATGACCTCTTTGGAGAGTGCGCTTATTAACCCTTGGGACCTTATTTTCCCAAATAAAAGAGGTTATAGCTTGGTCGACTGATTTGAAAAATAACTGAGATAAGAAAACTGGCAAGCACTGGAACAAATAAAGAAATCTGGGAACTATAGTCATTTTCACGGATTGAATTCTCCCAGCTATAGTAAGGGGTAAATTGCACCATCTCTCAAAATCAGCCTTCATTTCACTAACCTGAGGCCTGTAATTAGCTTCAAACAGAGATGTAAAAGAGCGAGTAGCATGTATTGCTAGGTATACAAAACCATCTTGAGATAAAGAGAAAGGCAAGGATTCCTGTCGGATCTGTAGGACCAAGTTATTAATGGGAAAACATTTGCTTTTTTGAATGTTCAATTTATAGCCAGAGAAGGCTCCAAATTGACCTAATAATGACACAATAGCAGGACTGCTATCTGCAGGGTCGCTAAAATAAAGTAAGAGGTCATCAGCATATAGGGATACACGGTGTTCCATGTCCCCTCTCCTAACACCTTGAAATAATGTAGTTGACTTAAGTGCAATAGAAAGAGGCTCAATTGCAATTGCAAAAAGAAGAGGAGCCAATGGACAGCCTTGGCGAGTGCCATGTGTTAATGGGAAATAGTCAGATTGAATATAATTTGTCTGTATACATGCTAAAGGCAAGTGATATAATAGCTTAACCCAGGCTACTCGGTTCTGGATTCTGCCAAATCCAAACTTCTCCAAAACACTAAACAAGTATACCCACTTCACTCTATCAAACGCCTTCTCTACGTCCAAGGAGATAACAACCTCCGGTCTCGGAGAATCACTGGGTGAATAAACCACATCAACCAGTCGATAGATATTAAAAAAAGAGTGGCGATTTTTAATAAAACCTGTTTGATCATCTGAGATTATTTTGGGAACCATAGAAACCATAGAAACTACAGCACAGAAACAGGCCCTTTGGCCCTTTGGCCCTTCTTGGCTGTGCCAAACCATTTTCTGCCTAGTCCCACTGACCTGCACACGGACCATATCCCTCCATACACCTCCCATCCATGTATCTGTCCAATTTATTCTTAAATGTTAAAAAAGAACCTGCATTTACCACCTCGTCTGGCAGCTCATTCCATACTCCCACCACTCTCTGTGTGAAGAAGCCCCCGCTAATGTTCCCTTTAAATTTTTCCTCCCTCACCCTTAACCCATGTCCTCTGTTTTTTTTCTCCCCTTGCCTCAGTGGAAAAAGCCTGCTTGCATTCACTCTATCTATTCCCATCATAATTTTATATACCTCTATCAAATCTCCCCTCATTCTTCTACGCTCCAGGGAATAAAGTCCTAACCTATTCAACCTTTCTCTGTAACTGAGTTTCTCAAGTCCCGGCAACATCCTTGTAAATCTTCTCTGCACTCTTTCAACCTTATTTATATCCTTCCTGTAATTTGGTGACCAAAACTGAACACAATACTTCAGACAACACACATAAAAGTTGCTGGTGAATGCAGCAGGCCAGGCAGCATCTCTAGGAAGAGGCACAGTCGACGTTTCAGGCCGAGACCCTTCGTCAGGACTAACTGAAGGAAGAGTGAGTAAGGGATTTGAAAGTTGGAGGGGGAGGGGGAGATCCAAAATGATAGGAGAAGACAGGAGGGGGAGGGATGCAGCCAAGAGCTGGACAGGTGATAGGTAAAAGGGATACGAGAGGATCATGGGACAGGAGGTCCGGGAAGAAAGACGGGGGGGGGGGAACCCAGAGGATGGGCAAGGGGTATATTCAGAGGGACAGAGGGAGAAAAAGGAGAGTGAGAGAAAGAATGTGTGTATAAAAATAAGTAACAGATGGGGTACGAGGGGGAGGTGGGGCCTTAGCGGAAGTTAGAGAAGTCGAAGTTCATGCCATCAGGTTGGAGGCTACCCAGACGGAATATAAGGTGTTGTTCCTCCAACCTGAGTGTGGCTTCATCTTTACAGTGGAGGAGGCCGTGGATAGACATGTCAGAATGGGAATGGGATGTGGAATTAAAATGTGTGGCCACTGGGAGATCCAGCTTTCTCTGGTGGACAGAGTGTAGGTGTTCAGCAAAGCGGTCTCCCAGTCTGCGTCGGGTCTCGCCAATATATAAAAGGCCACATCGGGAGCACCGGACGCAGTATATCACCCCAGCCGACTCACAGGTGAAGTGTCGCCTCACCTGGAAAGACTGTTTGGGGCCCTGAATGGTGGTAAGGGAGGAAGTGTAAGGGCATGTGTAGCACTTGTTCCGCTTACAAGGATAAGTGCCAGGAGGGAGATCAGTGGGGAGGGATGGGGGGGACAAATGGACAAGGGAGTCGCGTAGGGAGCGATCCCTGCGGAATGCAGGGGGGGGGAGGGAAAGATGTGCTTAGTGGTGGGATCCCGTTGGAGGTGGAGGAAGACTCTTTCAACCTTATTTATATTCTTCCTGTAGTTCAGTTTTGGTCACCAAATTACAGGAAGGATATAAATAGGATTGAAAGAGTGCAGAGAAGGTTTACAATGATGTTGCTGGGACTTGAGAAACTGAATTACAGAGAAAGGTGCGAGGGCACAAGTTGCACACAATAATGCACAATGAAAAGAAAGTCTGGCCAAACACACAAAGGAATAAGCTGCCATGGTAATCTCCCAAAACACTCCCCCCACCCCTTTACACAAACAACAAAAAAACCCAATTAACCCCCAAAATCTAGATCTACCTCCCCAACTGAGGATGATCGCAGGCAGTACCAAACAAAAAACTTCCAAAGCGTTCCCCATACAACCAAACTTTCAATCTATGGGTGGCTCCCCTCCTTAAAATTTATACCATCACTTATTCTACCTTTAATATATATAGGCTAAGGATAACACAGGTCAAACAAAGCATTAGAAATTTTTTAAAAAACTAGGAAACTAAACACTGGAGATTCAAATCCCAAATATTTACATTTTGCTGGTTGAAAGTTTTTGTTAATCAGATTCCGCAGCATAGCAGTTCGACCCGATCGCGTTCCACAAATTAAACTGGAACAAATGAACAAAGAAGTGGATTGTGAAAATTAACAGTTTGCCTCGGCATGAGGCCCCTTCAATGCTGCACGAATAACCTAAAAAAAGTCATTGCTCTTCTTGTTCTTCTTCTCCCCAGTGTGAATGATAAAACTCTTTGGCCGCCTCTGGTGTATTGAAGTAATGCTTTTTACCGTCATGCACGACCTGGAGCTGGGCAGGATACAAGAGGCCAAACCTAACCCCTTTCCCGTAAAGCAGGGATTTCACCTCCTTGAAAGCTGCCCGTTTTTTACCCAGCTCTGCACTAAAATCTTCATGATAAAACACGCGATGTCCGTTGGAAATACAGCTCCTGCTTCCATCTATTGATGATGCGTTACTTATCTTGAAAGAAGTGAAAGACCATAAGACAAAGGAGCAGAAGTAGGCCATTCGGCCCATCAAATCTGCTCCACCATTTTATCATGAGCTGATCCATTCTCCCATTTAGTCCCATTCCCCTGCCTTCTCACCATAACCTTTGATGCCCTGGCTACTCAGATACCTATCAATCTCTGCCTTAAATACACCCAATGACTTAGCCTCCACTGCTGCCCGTGGCAACAAATTCCATAGATTCACCACCCTCTGACTATAAAAATTTCTTTGCATTTCTGTTCTGAAAGGGCACCCTTCAATCCTTAAGTCATGCCCTCTCGTACTAGACTCCCCCATCATGGGAAACAACTTTGCCACATCCACTCTGTCCATACCTTTTAACATTTGAAATGTTTCTATGAGGTCTCCCCTCATTCTTCTAAACTCCAACAAATACAGTCCAAGAGCGGACAAACGTTCCTCATATGTTAACCCTAAGATAACCAGGAACGTTCTTGGTCTCGTTTGCTTGGCTCCAGAGACACTGGATGGTTTACGTACGACTCGGTGAGCATGTGAAAGTACAAGAGGCCTTAGGAAGAAATTTGTCCCCAGCACTTCGTCAAAAAACTCAGTCATAAATTTAACAGGGTCCGAACATTCCAAATTTTCAGGAATGCCGACCATTCTCAAACTGGATCTCCGCGACCGATTTTCGAGGTCATTTTGCTTTCCCTTCAGAAATGCGTTTTCGCTCCGCAACGCTGCAATGGCGGCTTCGGCGCTCACCAGTCGGTCACTGTAATCATTCAGGCCGTCTTCAACCTCACGAATGCGTTCGTCGTGTGACTCGTAATAAGACATAATTTGTTCCATGTTAGCGTTCACTGGTGACAAAGCATCTTCAAGTTCTCTTTTTAGAGCAGAATGCACTGCTTGCGTCATGTCAGTAATAAGTACTAAACGAAGCCTCTCCAAGTCATCGGGTAGCGCAGGTCCAGGTCCAGCAGCGTGCAATGGCGTCATTACTGTAACATCAGCCTTCTTGATCGAGGCTTCGCTATCTTTTTCCCCAGTTTTACTTCGAAGGTACACTTTATTTGCCACTTCAGCTATTCCACGTCCTCACTTCAGGAAGTCTGATCACCTGGCTGTACGTCTACTCCCTGAGTATAGGCAGAGACTGAAGACTGCAGCACCAGCAGTGAGGACCAAGTAGGTATGGACAAGGGAAGCACAGGAGTGTCTACAGGACTGCTTTGAATCGGTGGACTGGACTGTATTCAGGGATTCATCTTCGAACCTGGATGAGTATGCTGCAGTTGTTATGGACTTCATTAAAACTGTATGGATGAGTGTGTGCCCACAAAGACTTATTGTACATTCCCAAACCAAAAGCCGTGGATGAACCAGGAGGTATATTGTCTGCTGAAGGCTAGATCTTTGGCATTCAAGTCTGGCGATCCAGGCCTGTACCAGAAAACCAGGTATGATCTGCAGAGGGCTATTTCAAGGGCGAACAGATAATTTCGAATGAGGTTAGAGGTGACATCGAATGCACAACAACTCTGGCAGGGCTTGCAAGACATTACTTCCTATAAAGCAAAACCCAATATCATGAATGGCAGCGATGTTTCACTGCCAGATGAACTCAACGCCTTTTATGCCTGCTTTGAAAGGGAGAACACAAAAGCTGTGAAGATCCCTGCTGCACCTGATGACCCTGTTATCTCTGTCTCAGAGGCTGATGCTATGCTAGGCTGTCTTTAAAGAGAGTGAACCCCCGCAAGGCAGAAGGTCCCGATGGAGTATCTGTTAGGGCTCTGAAAACCTGTGCCAACCAACTGGCGGGAATATTCAAAGACATTTGCAACTCTCACTGCTATGGGCGGAAGTTCCCACTTGCTTCAAAAAGGCAACAATTATACCAGTGCCTAAGAAGAATAATGTGAACTGCCTTAATGACTCTCGTCCAGTAACACTCACATCAACAGTGATGAAATGCTTTGAGAGGTTAGTCATGACTAGACTGGACTCCTGCCTCAGCAAGGACCTGGACTCATTGCAATTTGCCTATCACCACATTAGGTCAACTACAGATGCAATCTCACTGGCTCTCTACACAGCTTTAGACCACCTGAACAACACAAACACCTACGTCAGGATGCTGTTCATCAACTATAGCTCTGCGTTTAATACCATCATTCCCACAATCCTGAATGAGAAGTTGCACAACCTGGGCCTCTGTATCTCCCTCTGCAATTGGACTTCATAACTGGAAGACTACAATCTGTGCGGGTTGGTGATAACATCTTCTCCTCACTGACAATCAACACTGGAGCACCTCAAGGGTGTATGCTTAGCCCACTGCTCTACTCTCTATGTACACGTGACTGTATGGCTAGGCATAGCTCCAATACCATCTATAAATTTGCTGATGTTACAACCATTGTTGGTAGAATCTCGGTGACGAGAGGGTGTACAGGAGTGAGATATGCCAACTAGTGGAATGGTGCTGCAGCAACAACCTGGCACTCAACATCAGTAAGATAAAAGAGCTGATTGTGGACTTCCAGAAGGGTAAGACGAAGGAACACGTGCAAATCCTCATGGAGGGATCAGAAGTAGAGAGAGTAAGCAGTTTCAAGTTTCTGGGTGTCAAGATCCCTGAGGATCTAATTTGGTCCCAACATATCGATGCAATTATAAAGAAGGCAAGACAGCGGCTGTACTTCATTAGGAGTTTGAAGAGATTTGGCATGTCAACAAATACACTCAAAAACTTCTATAGATGTACCATGGAGAGCATCCTGACAGGCCGTATCACTGTCTGGTATGGAGGAGCTACTGCACAGGACGGAAAGAAGCTGCAGAAGGTTGTAAATCTAGTCAGCTCCATCTTGGGCACAAGCCTACAAAGTACCCAGGACATCTTCAGGGAGCGGTGTCTCAGAAAGGCAGCGTCCATTATTAATGACCTCCAGCACCCAGGGCATGCCCTTTTCTCACTGTTACCATCAGGTGGGAGGTACAGAAACTTGAAGGCACACACTCAGCAATTCAGGAACAGCTTCATCCCCTCTGCCATCTGATTCCTAAATGGACACTTGGACACTACCTCACTTTTTTTTGCATGATTCAAATCAAGTCAAGTCAGTTTTTATTGTCATTTGACCATAACTGCTGGTACAGTACACAGTAAAAATGAGACAATGTTTTTCAGGACCATGGTGCTACATGAACAATACAAAAACTACACTGAACTATGTAAAACAACACAAAACTACACGAGACTACAGACCTACCCAGGACTGAAAAAAGTGCACAAAACAGTGCAGGCATTACAATAAATAATAAACGAGACAATAGGCACAGTAGAGGGCAGTAGGTTGGTGTCAGTCCAGGCTGCGGGTATTGAGGAGTCTGATGGCTTGGGGGAAGTAACTGTTACATCGTCTGGTTGTGAGAGCCCAAATGCTTTGGTGCCTTTTGCCAGATGGCAGGAGGGAGAAGAGTTTGTATGAGGGGTGTGTGGGGTCCTTCATAATGCTGTTTGCTTTACAGATGCAGCGTGTGGTGTAAATGTCTGTAATGGTGGGAAGAGAGACCCCGATGATCTTCTCAGCTGACCTCACTATCCGCTGCAGGGTCTTGCGATCCGAGATGGTGCAATTTCCGAACCAGGCAGTGATGCAGCTGCTCAGGATGCTCTCAATACAACCTCTGTAGAATGTGGTGAGGATGGGGGGTGGGAGATGGACTTTTCTCAGCCTTCGCAGAAAGTAGAGATGCTGCTGGGCTTTCTTTGCTGTGGAGCTGGTGTTGAGGGACCAGGTGAGAATCTCTGCCAGGTGAAAACCAAGAAATAGTCATAGTCATAGTCATAGTCATAGTCATACTTTATTGATCCTGGGGGAAATTGGTTTTTGTTACAGTTGCACCATAAATAATAAATAGTAATAGAACCATAAATAATTAAGTAGTAATATGTAAATTATGCCAGTAAATTATGAAATAAGTCCAGGACCAGCCTATTGGTGCTCTTAATGATCTCTACAGAGGAGTCGTCGATGTTCAGTGGAGAGTGATCACTCCGTGCTCTCCTAAAGTCAACAACCATCTCTTTTGTTTTGTTCACATTCAGAGACAGGTTGTTGGCTCTGCACCAGTCCGTTAGCCGCTGCACCTCCTCTCTGTATGCTGACTCATCGTTCTTGCTGATGAGACCCACCACGGTCGTGTCATCAGCGAACTTGATGATGTGGTTCGAGCTGTGTATTGCAGCATAGTCGTGGGTCAGCAAAGTGAACAGCGGTGGACCGAGCACCAGCCTTTGGGGGAGCCCCCGTGCTCAGTGTGATGCTGCTTCCAATCCGGACTGACTGAGGTCTCCCAGTCAGGAGGTCTAGGATCCAGTTGCAGAGGGAGGTGTTCAGGCCCAGTAGGCTCAGCTTTCCAATCAGTTTCTGAGGATTGATCGTGTTGAATACTGAACTGAAGTCTATGAACAGCATTCGGACATACGTGTCTTTTTTGTCCAGGTGGGTTAGGGCCAGGTGGAGGGTGATGGCAATGGCGTCATCTGTTGAACAGTTGGAACAGTATGCGAACTACAGGGGGTCCAGTGAGGGGGGTAGCAGGGTCTTGATGTACCTCATGACCAGCCTCTCGAAACACTTCATAGAAACATAGAAACATAGAAAATAGGTGCAGGAGTAGGCCATTCGGCCCTTCGAGCCTGCACCGCCATTTATTATGATCATGGCTGATCATCCAACTCAGAACCCAGCCTTCCCTCCATACCCCCTGACCCCTGTAGCCACAAGGGCCATATCTAACTTCCTTTTAAACATAGCTAATGAACTGGCCTCAACAGTTTGCTGTGGCAGAGAATTCCACAGATTCACCACTCTCTGTGTGAAGAAGTTTTTCCTAACCTCGGTCCTAAAAGGCTTCCCCTCTATCCTCAAACTGTGACCCCTCGTTCTAGACCTCCCCAACATCGGGAACAATCTTCCCGCATCTAGCCTGTCCAATCCCTTTAGGATCTTATACATTTCAATCAGATCCCCCCTCAATCTTCTAAATTCCAATGAGTACAAGCCCAGTTCATCCAGTCTTTCTTCATATGAAAGACCTGCCATCCCAGGAATCAATCTGGTGAACCTTCTTTGTACTCCCTCTATGGCAAAGATGTCTTTCCTCAGATTAGGGGACCAAAACTGCACACAATACTCCAGGTGTGGTCTCACCAAGGCCTTGTACAACTGAAGTAGTACCTCCCTGCTCCTGTACTCGAATCCTCTCGCTATAAATGCCAGCATACCGTTCGCCTTTTTCACCGCCTGCTGTACCTGCATGCCCACTTTCAATGACTGGTGTATAATGACACCCAGGTCTCGTTGCACCTCCCCTTTTCCTAATCGGCCACCATTCAGATAATAATCTGTTTTCCTATTTTTGCCACCAAAGTGGATAACTTCACATTTATCCACATTAAATTGCATCTGCCATGAGTTTGCCCACTCACCCAACCTATCCAAGTCACCCTGCATCCTCTTAGCATCCTCCTCACTGCTAACACTGCCACCCAGCTTTGTGTCATCCGCAAACTTGGAGATGCTGCATTTAATTCCCTCATCCAAGTCATTAATATATATTGTAAACAACCGGGGTCCCAGCACTGAGCCTTGCGGTACCCCACTAGTCACCGCCTGCCATTCTGAAAAGGTCCCGTTTATTCCCACTCTTTGCTTCCTGTCTGCTAACCAATTCTCCACCCACACCAATACCTTACCCCCAATACCGTGTGCTTTAAGTTTGCACACTAATCTCCTATGTGGGACCTTGTCAAAAGCCTTTTGAAAATCCAAATATACCACATCCACTGGTTCTCCCCTATCCACTCTACTAGTTACATCCTCAAAAAATTCTATGAGATTCGTCAGACATGATTTTCCTTTCACAAATCCATGCTGACTTTGTCCGATCATTTCACCGCTTTCCAAATGTGCTGTTATCACATCCTTGATAACTGACTCCAGCAGTTTCCCCACCACCGACGTTAGGCTAACCGGCCTATAATTCCCCGGTTTCTCTCTCCCTCCTTTTTTAAAAAGTGGGGTTACATTAGCCACCCTCCAATCCTCAGGAACTAGTCCAGAATCTAACGAGTTTTGAAAAATTATCACTAATGCATCCACTATTTCTTGGGCCACTTCCTTAAGCACTCTGGGATGCAGACCATCTGGCCCTGGGGATTTATCTGCCTTCAATCCCTTCAATTTACCTAACACCACTTCCCTACTAACATGTATTTCGCTCAGTTCCTCCATCTCACTGGACCCTCTGTCCCTTACTATTTCTGGAAGATTATTTACGTCCTCCTTAGTGAAGACAGAACCAAAGTAATTATTCAATTGGTCTGCCATGTCCTTGCTCCCCATAATCAATTCACCTGTTTCTGTTTGCAGGGGACCTACATTTGTCTTTATCAGTCTTTTCCTTTTTACATGATGATGGATGTGAGAGCAACGGGACGGTAGTCGTTGAGGCAGGACACTGAAGACTTCTTCGGCATTTGATTTTTAATCTATTCAATATGTATTCTGTATAAAGTATACTGAATAAAATTATTTATTTATTATTATTACTACTAATTTTTTTTCTTCCAGATTATGTATGGCATTGAACTGCTGCTACTAAGTTAACAAATCTCATGTCACAGATCGGTGATAATAAACCTGATTCTGTTTCTGAAAATGAGACTATTCCTATCCTTGCTCTCAGTGCTTGTAAAACTAGAAAAGGCTTGCTCACATATGTAGGAATGTGGCGACCCATTTTCTAGCACCCACGAACCGGCTCACGAAACAGCGTGCGCAGGCAGAGGGCCGGCCCCAAAAAGGGCGCCAGGCCATCTTCACCAGCAGGGGGAAAATCCCATGCACGGAAAAGGTCTGGGAATATGCATTCCCCACAGCAGTCCCACCCCAGGGAGGGTGGGAACGGGAAGGCTTTAAAGCAGGCCGCGAAGTTTGAATAAATCTTTTTATCGCAACTCCAACTCACCGACTCCGTGTGGTTATTCTAGCGCTGTGTGTAGCACACCGCTACATTTGGAGACCCCAACGGCCCAAACGATATTTGGGCCAGCGATGACCGACGCCGCATCTGTTCACGCAGTTTCGTTACAACTGCCAAGCTTTTGGCCGCTGAGACCCTGTCTGTGGTTCGAACAAGCAGAAGCACAGTTCCACATTCGGCAGATCACCTTGGAGTTCACTCGCTACTATTACGTGCTGAGCTCCCTCGACCAGGAGACTGCTGCACAAGTTGAGGAGTTTATACAGTCGGCCCCGGAGAACTGTAAATACACAGCATTCAAAGCCCTGCTCATAAGGACTTTTGGACTCTCACAGCACGAACGAGCACGCCGCTTAATGCACCTGGATGGTTTGGGAGACAGGCCGCCGTCAGCATTAATGAACGAAATGCTGGCCCTGGCTGAAGGACACAAACCCTGCCTTATGTTTGAGCAGGCATTCCTAGAGCAACTGCCCGAGGACATATGCCTGCTGCTGTCCGACGCAGATTTCAGCAACCCACGGGAGGTGGCGGCCCGAGCAGATGTGTTGTGGAATGCTAAGAAGGAGAGAGGGGCGACCGTCACACAGATCACCAAGCCGCGTGCCCAACGGCAGACCAGACCAGGCCCGGCAGCAGAGCCCAACGAACAATGGTGCTTCCACCACCAGTGGTGGGGCACAGAGTCCCGCCGCTGTAGACCATCCTGCAAATTCCCGGGAAACACCAAGGCCCAGCTGCCGCCGACTGCTACGGCGGCTGGCCATCAGGACAGCCTCCTGTATGTCTGGGACAAGCAGTCGGGACACCGATTTTTGGTCGACACCGGAGCGGAGATCAGCATTTTACCTCCAACGAGTTACGACGCCCACAACAGAGAACCCGGACCACCCTGAGGGCCGCAAATGGCAGCACAATACGAACCTACGGCACCCGCACGGTGCGGCTACAGTTCAGCTCCAGCCGGTTCACGTGGGACTTCACACTGGCTGCCGTGGCCCAACCACTCCTGGGGGTGGATTTTCTGCGAGCCCACAGCCTGCTGGTCGACCTGCAAGGGAAGCGACTAGTCCACGCCAAGACTTTTCAAACGTTCTCCCTGAGTGAAGCAAAGTTGCCAGCCCCACACCTGGACTCCATCACGCTGTCCGGCGACGAGTTCACCAGGGTCCTGGCGGATTTCCCATCAGTACTGACACCGCAGTTCACGGCAACCATGCCCAGACACGGAGTACAGCACCACATCCCGCCCAGGGACCACTCCTCCATGCCTGTGCTCGAAGGCTTCCCCCGGACAAGCTCCGACTGGCAAAGGAGGAGTTCAAGAAGATGGAGGAATTGGGGATCATACGACGATCCGACATCATGGGCCTCTCCCCTGCACATGGTGCCCAAGGCAGCGGGGGCTGGAGACCATGCGGTGACTACCGCAGACTGAACGTGGCTACAACACCAGACCGCTACCCTGTGCCGCACATTCAAGACTTCGCAGCAAACCTACACGGCGCAAGGATCTTTTCCAAGGTAGACCTCGTCCGGGGATACCATCAAATCCCTGTACATCTGGACGACATCCCCAAAACAGCACTCATCACCCCATTTGGCCTGTTCGAATTCCTCCGGATGCCGTTCGGTCTAAAGAATGCCGCACAGACGTTCCAGCGGCTAATGGACGCGGTGGGACGTGACCTGGACTTTGCATTCATCTATTTGGACGACATCCTCATAGCCAGCAGTAGTCGGCAGGAGCATCTGTCCCACCTCCGCCTGCTCTACTCCCGCCTGAGTATCAACCCGGCTAAATGCCAGTTCGGACTCGACACCATCGACTTCCTGGGCCACAGGATTACTAAAGACGGGGCAACCCCTCTGCCCGCCAAGGTAGACGCGGTCCGCCACTTCCTCCGACCCAACACAATCAAAGGCCTGCAGGAATTCGTGGGTATGGTGAATTTCTACCACCATTTCCTCCCCTCAGCAGACCGAACCATGCGCCCCCTGTTCACTCTGATGTTGGGTAAGGGCAAGGACATTACCTGGGATGAAGAGGCCGCAGCCGCTTTCGTTAAAACCAAAGAAGCCTTGGCAAACGCCGTGATGCTAGTGCACCCCAGAACGGACATTCCTACTGCCCTCACGGTGGACGCATCCAACACAGCGGTCGGTGGAGTGCTGGAACAACTCATCGAGGGTCGCTGGCAACCCCTGGCACCTACGACCACCCAAACTCAAATACAGCGCTTTCGACCGGGAGCTATTGGCACTCTACCTGGCAATCCGGCATTTCAGGTACTTCTTAGAAGGTAGGCCCTTCACCGCGTTCACCGACCACAAACCGCTTACCTTTGCGTTCACTAAGGTGTCTGACCCCTGGTCGTCCCGCCAGCAGCGACATCTGTCCTACATCTCCGAGTAGACGACGGACATCCGGCATGTCTCAGGAAAGGACAACGTCATGGCGGACACACTATCCAGATCTACCATACAGGCCCTGTCCCAGGGGGTGGACTATGCAGCGCTGGCAGAGGCACAGCAGGCAGACGTTGAGATTCCCAGCTACAGGACTGCAGTCTCCGGTTTGCAGCTCCAAGACCTCCCCGTAGGCCCAGGTGAGAGGACCCTACTATGTGACGTAGCTACCGGCCAACCCTGCCCCGTCGTCCCAGCAGCCTGGCGCCAGCGGGTTTTCAAATCCATTCACAACTTAGCGCACCCCTCCATCAGGACAACCGTCCGGCTGGTCGCCAACAGGTTCGTGTGGCATGGACTTCACAAATAGGTCAGTGAATGGGCCAAAACGTGCACGCAGTGCCAAACGGCCAAGGTGCAGCGGCACACCAAGGCTCCGACGCAGCGGTTCGAACCCACCCGCCGGAGGTTCGACCACATCCATGTGGATATCGTGGGGCCCCTGCCAGTGTCACGAGGAGCGCGGTACCTCCTAACTATGATAGACCGGTTCACCAGATGGCCAGAGGCAGTCCCGCTCACTGACACCACCTCCGAATCCTGTGCCCGAGCACTGATCGCAACCTGGGTAGCCCGCTTCGGGGTACCGGCCCACATTACCTCCGACAGGGGCGCCCAGTTCACCTCCAGCTATGGCCAGCCTTTTAGGATCGCAGCTACACCACACAACTGCCTACCACCCACAGTCGAACAGACTAATGGAGCGTTTCCACCGTCACCTGAAGTCGGCTCTCATGGACCTCCTGGAAGGACCTAACTGGGTGGACGAGCTTCCCTGGGTCCTGCTCGGAATCCACACGGTGCCCAAGGAAGATCTACACACCTCGTCGGCCGAGTTGGTGTACGGCGCACCCCTGGTCGTCCCAGGAGAGTTCATACCAGCCCCAAGGGGGCAAGAGGAAGAACCCACAGCAGTCCTGGACAGACTACGGGAGAGGCTCGGTAACCTGGCCCCCATACCCACTTCACAGCACGGACAGAGCCCGACCTGCGTACCCAAAGACCTGCAGAACTGTAAGTTTCTTTTTGTACAACGAGGCGGACACCGAGCACCGCTACAGCGGCCCTACGAGGGATCGTTTAAGGTGATCAGGAACAACGGGTCCACGTTTGTGCTGGACATTTGGGGGAGAGAGGAGGTTTTCACGGTGGACCAACTCAAACCGGCCCACGTGGATTTGGCGCAGCCGGACCAGACTCAGGCACCGCGGCACAGGGGCAGACCCCCCAAACAGAGGCCGATCCAGACTGTGGACATTGGGGGAGATAT
Organism: Mobula hypostoma; assembly: GCF_963921235.1. NCBI lineage: Eukaryota > Metazoa > Chordata > Chondrichthyes > Myliobatiformes > Myliobatidae > Mobula > Mobula hypostoma. The sequence continues at coordinate 3,482,886 of NC_086122.1, read as the reverse complement.
CACCGGTTCTGGCGGGGGTTATGTGGTGACCCATTTTGTAGCACCCACGAACCGGCTCACAAAACAGCACACGCAGGCAGAGGGCCGGCCCCAAAAGGGGCGCCAGGCCATCTTCACCAGCTGGGGGAAAATCCTGCGCACGGAAAGGGTCTGGGAATATGCATCCCCCACAGCAGTCCCGCCCCAGGGAGGGCGGGAACGGGAAGGCTTTAAAGCAGGCCGCGAAGTTTGAATAAATCTCTTTATCGCAACTCCAACTCACCGACTCTGTGTGGTTATTCTAGTGCTGTGTGTAGCACACCGCTACAGGAAGTTGAAATCTGCAGCAAAATGTTCATTACTTTCCTATAAATGACAGGATACTATTCTTTCACTCCCTTAAGTCACTCAGTGCCACAAAGCGGGAATCTGTGGGAGGTAACTCAGAAGCGAGAGGCTAACATCACAGCCCAAGTTGGGTGAATCCATTTAATGCTTGTGAAACGCATTTGGTGCTCCTCATCAGCCTACCATCTTCCTCTCCATGCAATACAGCACTCACTATCATCCTAACGTCCACCCCTCCATGCAATACGACACTCACTATCATTCTACCATTCTCCCCTCCGTGCAATACAGCACTCACCATCACCCTACTGTCCTCGCCTCCGTGCAAAACAGCACTCACTATCACCCTACCGTCCTCCCCTCCATGCAATACAGCACTCACTATCACCCTACCAACCTCCCCTCCGTGCAAAACAGCACTCACTATCATCCTAACGTCCACCCCTCCATGCAATACAACACTCACTATCATTCTACCATTCTCCCCTCCGTGCAATACAGCACTCACCATCACCCTACCGTCCTCGCCTCCGTGCAAAACAGCACTCACTATCACCCTACCGTCCTCCCCTCCATGCAATACAGCACTCACTATCACCCTACCAACCTCCCCTCCGTGCAAAACAGCACTCACTATCACCCTACCGTCCTCCCCTCCATGCAATACAGCACTCACTATCACCCTACCAACCTCCCCTCCGTGCAATACAACACTCACCATCACCCTACCAACCTCCCCTCCGTGCAATACAGCACTCACTAACACCCTACCGTCCTCGCCTCCGTGCAATACAGCACTCACTATCATTGTACCATCCTCCCCTCCGTGCAATACAGCACTCACTAACACCCTACCGTCCTCGCCTCCGTGCAATACAGCACTCACCATCATTGTACCATCCTCCCCTCCGTGCAATACAGCACTCACTATCATTGTACCATCCTCCCCTCTGTGCAATACAGCACTCACTATCACCCTACCATCCTCCTCTCCATGCAATACAGCACTCACTATCACCCTACCGTCCTCCCCTCCATGCAATACAGCACTCACTATCACCCTACCGTCCTCAACTCCGTGCAATACAGCACTCACTATCATTCTACCATCTGAACCTCCGTGCAATACAACACTCACTATCACCCTACCGTCATCCCCTCCATGAAATACAGCAGGCACGATCACCCTACCATTCTCCCCTCCGTGCAATACAGCACTCACTATCATTGTACTGTCCTCCCCTCCGTGCAATACAACACTCACTATCACCCTACCGTCCTCACCTCCGTGCAATACAGCACCCACTATCACCCTACCGTCCTCCCCTCCATGCAATACAGCACTCACTATCACCCTACCGTCCTCAACTCCGTGCAATACAGCACTCACTATCATTCTACCATCCGAACCTCCGTGCAATACAACACTCACTATCACCCTACCGTCCTCCCCTCCATGAATTACAGCAGGCACGATCACCCTACCATTCTCCCCTCCGTGCAATACAGCACTCACTATCATTGTACTGTCCTCCCCTCCGTGCAATACAACACTCACTATCACCCTCCCATCCTCCTCTCCGTGCAATACAGCACTCACTATCACCCTACTGTCCTCGCCTCCGTGCAATACAGAACTCACTATTGCCCTACCATCCTCCCCTCCGTGCAATACAGCACCCACTATCACCCTACCGTCCTCACTTCCGTGCAATACAGCACTCACTATCACACTGCCGTCCTCCCCTCCGTGCAATACAGCAGGCACCATCACCCTACCATCCTCCCCTCCGTGCAATACAGCACCCACTATCACCCTACCGTCCTCCCCTCCGTGCAATACAGCACTCCCTATCACCCTACCATCCTCCCCTCCGTACAATACAACACTCAATATCACCCTCCCGTCCTCCTCTCCGTGCTATACAGCACTCACTATCACCTTACCATCCTCCCCTCCGTGCAATACAGCACTCACTATCACCCTACCGTCCTCCCCTCCGTGCTATACAGCACTCACTATCACCCTACCATCCTCCCCTCCATGCAATACAGCACTCACTATCACACTACCATCCTGCCCTCCGTGCAATACAGCACTCACTATCACCCTACCGTCCTCCCCTCCGTGCTATACAGCACTCACTATCACCCTACCATCCTCCCCTCCATGCAATACAGCACTCACTATCACACTACCATCCTGCCCTCCGTGCAATACAGCACTCACTATCACCCTACCATCCTCCTCACGGTGCAATACAGCACTGACTATCATTCTACCGTCCTCCACTCTGTGCAATACAGCACTCACTATCACCCTACCGTCCGCACCTCCGTGCAATACAGCACTCACTATCACCCTACCGTCCTCCCCTCCGTGCTATACAGCACTCACTATCATTCTACCATCCTCCCCTCCGTGTAATACAGCACTCCCTATCACCCTACCATCCTGCCCTCTGTGCAATACAGCCCTGACTATCACCCTACCATCCTCTGCTCCGTGCAATACAGCACTCACTATCACCCTACCGTCCTCCCCTCCGTGCAATACAGCACTCACTATCATTCTACCATCCTCCCCTCCGTGCAATACAGCTCTCCCTATCACCCTACCTTCCTGCCCTCTGTGCAATACAGCACTCACTATCATTCTACCATGCTCCCCTCCGTGTAATACAGCACTCAGTATCACCCTACCATCATTCTCTCCGTGCAATACAGCACTCACTATCATTCCACCATCCTCCCCTCATTCAATATAGCACTCACCAACACACTAACATCCTCCCCTCCATGCAATACAAACTCACTATCATTCTACCATAGAAACATAGAAAATAGGTGCAGGAGTAGGCCATTCGGCCCTTCGAGCCTGCACCGCCATTTATTATGATCATGGCTGATCATCCAACTCAGAACCCAGCCCCTGACCCCTGTAGCCACAAGGGCCATATCTAACTTCCTTTTAAACATAGCTAATGAACTGGCCTCAACAGTTTGCTGTGGCAGAGAATTCCACAGATTCACCACTCTCTGTGTGAAGAAGTTTTTCCTAACCTCGGTCCTAAAAGGCTTCCCCTCTATCCTCAAACTGTGACCCCTCGTTCTAGACCTCCCCAACATCGGGAACAATCTTCCCGCATCTAGCCTGTCCAATCCCTTTAGGATCTTATACGTTTCAATCAGATCCCCCCTCAATCTTCTAAATTCCAACGAGTACAAGCCCAGTTCATCCAGTCTTTCTTCATATGAAAGACCTGCCATCCCAGGAATCAATCTGGTGAACCTTCTTTGTACTCCCTCTATGCTCCACTCCGTGCAATACAGCACTCACTATCACACTATCGGCCTCCTCTCAATGCAATACAGCACTCACTATCACCCTACCGTTCTCCCCTCCGTGCAATACTTCACTCACTATCACCTAACGTCCTCCCCTCCGTGCAATACAGCACTCACTATCATTCTACTGTCCTCCCCTCCGTGCAATACAGCACTCACCATCACCCTACCGTCCTCCCCTCCGTGCAATACAACACTCACCATCACCCTACCGTCCTCCCCTCCGTGCAATACAACACTCACCATCACCCTACCGTCCTCCCCTCCGTGTAATACAGCACTCTCTATCACCCTACCGTCCTCCCCTCCCTGCAATACAGCACTCTCTATTACCCTACCGTCCTCCCCTCCCTGCAATACAGCACTCAATATCAGCCTACCGTCCTCCCCTCCGTGCAATACAGCACTGACCATCACCCTACCATCCTCCCCTCATTCAATACAGCACTCACCATCACCCTACCGTCCTCCACTCCGTGCAATACAGCACTCACTATCACCCTACCGTCTTCACCTCCATGCAATACAACACTCACTATCATTCTACCATACTCCTCTCCGTGCAATACAGAACTCACTATCACCCTATCGTCCTCCCCTCCGTGTAATACAACACTCACTATCACCCTATCGTCCTCCCCTCCGTGCAATACAGCACTCACCATCATTCTACCATCCTCTCCTCCGTGCAATACAGCACTCACTATCACCCTACCATCCTCCCCTCCGTGCAATACAGCACTCACTGTCATTCTACTGTCCTCCCCTCTGTGCAATACAGCACTCACTATCACCCTACCATCCTGCTCACGGTGCAATACAGCACTGACTATCATTCTACCATCCTCCCCTCTGTGCAATACAGCACTCACTATCACCCTACCATCCTCCCCTCCATGCAATACAGCACTCACTGTCATTCTACTGTCCTCCCCTCCGTGCAATACAGCACTCACTATCACCCTACCATCCTGCTCACGGTGCAATATAGCACTGACTATCATTCTACCATCCTCCCCTCTGTGCAATACAGCACTCACTATCACCCTACCATCCTGCTCACGGTGCAATACAGCACTCACTATCATTCTACCATCCTCCCCTCTGTGCAATACAGCACTCACTATCACCCTACCATCCTGCTCACGGTGCAATACAGCACTGACTATCATTCTACCATCCTCCCCTCTGTGCAATACAGCACTCACTATCACCCTACCATCCTCCCCTCCATGCAATACAGCACTCACTGTCATTCTACTGTCCTCCCCTCCGTGCAATACAGCACTCACTATCACCCTACCATCCTGCTCACGGTGCAATATAGCACTGAATATCATTCTACCATTCTCCCCTCTGTGCAATACAGCACTCACTATCACCCTACCATCCTGCTCACGGTGCAATACAGCACTCACTATCACCCTACCATCCTCCCCTCCGTGCAATACAGCACTCACTGTCATTCTACTGTCCTCCCCTCCGTGCAATACAGCACTCACTATCACCCTACCATCCTGCTCACGGTGCAATACAGCACTGACTATCACCCTCCCGTCCTCCTCTCCGTGCAATACAGCACTCACTATCACCCTACCATCCTCGCCTCCGTGCAATACAGCACTCACTATCATTCTACTGTCCTCCCCTCCGTGCAATACAACACTCACCATCACCCTACCGTCCTCCCCTCCGTGTAATACAGCACTCTCTATCACCCTACCGTCCTCCCCTCCTTGCAATACAGCACTCAATATCAGCCTACCGTCCTCCCCTCCGTGCAATACAGCACTGACCATCACCCTACCATCCTCCCCTCATTCAATACAGCACTCACCATCACCCTACCGTCCTCCACTCCGTGCAATACAGCACTCACTATCACCCTACCGTCTTCACCTCCATGCAATACAACACTCACTATCATTCTACCATACTCCTCTCCGTGCAATACAGAACTCACTATCACCCTATCGTCCTCCCCTCCGTGTAATACAACACTCACTATCACCCTATCGTCCTCCCCTCCGTGCAATACAGCACTCACCATCATTCTACCATCCTCTCCTCCATGCAATACAGCACTCACTATCACCCTACCATCCTCCCCTCCGTGCAATACAGCACTCACTATCACCCTACCGTCCTCCTCACGGTGCAATACAGCACTCACTATCATTCTACCATCCGAACCTCCGTGCAATACAGCACTCACTATCACCCTACCATCCTCCCCTCTGTGCAATACAGCACTCACTATCACCCTACCATCCTGCTCACGGTGCAATACAGCACTGACTATCATTCTACCATCCTCCCCTCTGTGCAATACAGCACTCACTATCACCCTACCATCCTCCCCTCCGTGCAAACAGCACTCACTGTCATTCTACTGTCCTCCCCTCCGTGCAATACAGCACTCACTATCACCCTACCATCCTGCTCACGGTGCAATACAGCACTGACTATCACCCTCCCGTCCTCCTCTCCGTTCAATACAGCACTCACTATCACCCTACCATCCTCGCCTCCGTGCAATACAGCACTCACCATCACCCTACCATCCTCCCCTCCGTGCATTGCAGCACTCACTATCAGCCTACCATCCTCCCCTCCGTGCAATACAGCACTCACTATCAGCCTACCCTCTCTCTCTCTCTCTCTCTTTCAAAAGTAATAGCTTCACTCACTCTCACTGAATTGTTCCCACAACCTATGCAGACAGTTTCCAGGACTCTTTGTCTCATATTCTCAATATTTATTGTCAATTTATTATTATTATTATTATTATTTTCTTTTTGTATTTGTACATTATTGTATTATGCACACTGGTTTTGCACCCAGTATGTGTGGTCTTCCAATGATTCTATTGTGATTATTGGATTTATCAAGTCTGCCCACAAGAAAATTAAGTTCAGGGATGTATATAGTGCCATGTGTGTACTTAGATAATAAATTTATGTTCAGCTTTGATCCCCTGATGAGTACTGGCTCATGGAGTCCAGAATCCTCCTTCTTTACTGAATACTCACTTCTTTGCTTTTGCTGACATTGAGTGAGAGGTCATTATTGTGACACCACTCTGCTGAAGTTTCATTCTCTCTCATTTATACTGATTTGTCACCACCTTTGACTTGACCTGCGACAGTGGTGCTGTCACCAAACTTGAATATAGCATTGGAGCTGTGCTTAGCCAAGAGTAGTGGGCTAAGCACACAGCCTTGTGGTGCACCTAGGCTGATGGCAATAGTGGAGATGTTACTGCCGATCTGAACCGACTGGGGTCTGAAAGTGAGGAAATTGAGGATCCAATTGCACAAGGAGGTATTGAGGCCCAGATCTTAGAGCTTATTAATGATGATAGTCTTCAATGCAGAACTGCAGTCAATGAAGAGCTCGCTGGTGTATGCATCTTCGCTATCCGGATGTTGAGGTTTGAATGAAGAGCCAATAGAATGGCATCTGTTGTTGATCTGTTGTGACAGGAGGCAAACTGAAGTGGATCCAAGTTACTCCTCAGGAAGGAGCTGATATGTTCCAACAGCCAAAACATATCATGACGTTGATGATCCTGTTGGTTACGTTGGTTACGTTTCATGAGGATGCTTGTTATTACTGATTGTTGGGAGCAGATGTCAGCCCACCTGCCGAGTACATTTATTGTATTCTGTTGTTATTTTAGGTTTCAAGTGCCCACAGTATGATTTCTTTGTTTTACCAAGCACTAACAGTCCAGCTGGCCTTCCGACACCTCACTAGCCATTCACAGAGTATGTGCAATTAGAGGCAGATCACATTTAGATGCACTTCCTGATTTCAGGATTATTTTTCTTTGCACAGTTTGCCTTCTTTTGCACATTGATTGTTGATACGTCTTTGTCTGTTTATGTGGGGTTTTTTTGTGACATGCTATCATTCTTCTCTCCCATAAATGCTGTAGGAAAATGAATGTCAAGGTGGTACATGGCAACATATGATGTATTGATAATGAAGTTACTTTGAAGTTTCATTTCTATCACGTAAAGGAAGTGGAAATGGTATGAAGGTACCGCAGGCTGCAGAGCCTTTCTCCCGCAGTGTTTCTTCCCAAGTTTAACAGCCTTTATCTGAGGATGTGTTGGATGTGTGATTATGGTGTTGAGGAGGATAGTCTGAAGCTAACAGATGATGTAAATGAGTTGGTAAAAAGGGCAGAGAAAAAACAGATGGAATTAATTCTAAAAAATGTGAGGTGAAGTTTTCTGGGAGTTTGAAATGCCAGAAATGGTAGGCTCTAGGAAGTACTGAAGAAGAGGGGGATATTAGAAGGCACATCCAAGGCAGAAGCACATGGAAGAGAAGGTGATTAAGGATACATGCAGCTTTAGAGGTTATGCTACAATTATATAACTCATTGGTGAGGTCACAGCTGGAGAACTTGATGCATGCTGTCAAAAGATGTGATTACACTGGAGAGATTGTAAAGAAAATCCACCAAGATGTTAAATCAGAGCAATAAACAAAGTTCTAGAGGAACTCGGAAGGTCAGGTCAGGCAGCTCTTTGCAGGGTAATTAGCTGTCGCTATTTCAGGCCGAGACCCTTCATCAGGACTGGAACGGAAAGGAGAAGAAGTCAGAATAGGAAGTGGGGAGAACACCAGTAATGCCCCCCCCCGCCCTCCTTCACCATTTCCCATCCTCTTTTCCCTCTCTCACCTCATCTCCTTGCCCACCCATCGCCTCCCTCTGGTGCTCCTTCCCCCTTTTTCTTTCTTCCATGGCCTTCTGTCTCTTTCACCAATCAATTCCCAGCTCTTTACTTCACCCCTCCCCCTGCAAGTTTCACCTAGCACCCTGTGTTTCTTTCTCTCCTCCCCCCACTCCTCAGCTTTTTTTTCCAGTCCTGCCGAAGGGTTTTGGCCCAAAATGTTGACTGTACTCTTTTCCATAGATGCTGCCTGGCCTGCTGAGCTCCTCCACCATTTTGAAATTGTTACCTGGGGTGGAGCATTTCAGCTGTGAGGAGAGGCTGGGTTTGTTCTCCTTGTCTGAGGAATTATAGAAAATTGAAGGGTGAAAGAAAACATTTCCCCTTAACAGAGTTGTCGATAACTTGAGGGCACGAGTTGAAGGTAAGAGATTGGAGATTGGAATGGGACCTGAGGAAGAATTTTTCAGGTGGAGCGTGGCTAAAAACTGGGATGCTCTGCCCAATGGGTTTATGGAGGCTGGTCCTCCCAACATTTAATAATTATTTAGAGTGGCATACAAACATAGAAAACATAGAAAACCTACAGCACAATACAGGCCCTTCAGCCCACAAAGCTGTGCCGAACATGTCCTTACCTGAGAAATTACCTAGGGTTACCCAAAGCCCTCGATTTTTTCTGAGCTCCATGTACCTGTCCAGAAGTCTCTTACAAGATCCTATTGTACCCATCTCCACCACCATCACCAGCAGCCCATTCCACACACTCACCACTCTCTGTGTAAACAAACTCACCCCTGATATCTCCTCTGTACCTGGCGTTTGAAATATGCGGCACAAAAGGCTATTGGCCAAGTGCTGGGAAGTGCAGTGATCCCAGATGAATACTTGATGACCAAGCTGGCAACAGAGCAGTCAGGCGAAACCTTATCTTAGGCATCACGAGGGCAAAGACCGACTACACACATAAAATACAGGAACAGCTGACCTTGGCATATGTGGTGGGCATCGAGGGTACTGACTGCACAAGGAATAATCGTGTCAGCTGCACCAGTGAACCACCATCCCTGATGCTCTAAAGAACTTCTGTGTGTGCAACACACACCAGTCACAAAAACTATAACATTCAGGTGAGTAGCCACTGTCTGAAACAGCAGCAAAAGTGCGAAGAACTCCACAGAGAGTCAATCCCCCCACTTCACAGGCTGTCAGGCCAAACAACATCCCAGGCCGAGTACTCGGGGACTGTGCACTCTAACATCTTCAACACTTCACTTATCCAGCTACTCTCCCCACATTTCAAATCAGCCACTATCATCCCCGTACCTTCAGAATGAAGTGACTACCGCCCAATGGCTCTGACACCAATCATCATGAAGTGCTTTGAGCAGCTGGTAACGGCACACATCAAATGCTCCATTCCTGTAACACTGGACACTCACCAATATGCTTACCGACAAAACTGCTCTACAACAGATGCCATAGCAGATGTCATATCACATAGAAAAAAAGACACTTATGTAAGGATGCCATTTCTGAATTTCAATTTGACATTCAGCACTATCGTCCCACAGACCTTGGTGAACAAACCCCTACTCCTCAGTCTAAATACACAACTGTGCAAACTGGGCACTTAGCAATCTGTTAAATCAGGGTGTCAAAGGTTACAGGGAGAAGGCAGGAGAATGGGGTTGAGAGGGATAATAAATCAGCTGTGATGGGATAGTTAAGCATGCTCGATGGGTCTTATAGGTGTCGGACTTCCCACCGAACTGACCTCAGATGGTAAAGGAGCATGTTCTTCCCTCCATGTCACTAGTAAAAATGCTATTCCCTTTTCTCAGTTGCCCCATCTCCATTATATCTTTCTTAGGATGAGGGCTTCCATTCAAGTAGATAGATGTCCTCTTATGTCAGAAAACAGTGTTTCCTTTCCACCACTGTTGAAGCTGCCCTTAGCTGTATCACCTCCATTTTCCACCCATCTGCCCTCACCCCATCATCTCTGCTGTCACAGCATTGATAGGGTTCCCCTTGTCCTCACCTACAAGCCCATGAGACTCCACATCTAACAAATAATTTTCTGCAACTTCTGCTAGCTCCAGAGAGATCCCACCACCAGGCACAACTTCCCCTTCCACTTTCCGTGGAACTTGCTCTCTCTCTGTGACACCCCAGTTGACCAGGTACTACATCCCCCACACACGACGATGTGAATTGGTGAACCGTATACACGGGATCACCTTACACCATCCTTGGCTCCAGAGGTACAGGCTCAGCTGGGTTGAGTCGTCCATAGAAAGTGGCCTTGAGGCAGGACACATGGAAGCTTAGTGTGATCTTGAGGGTTGGGAACAGCTGGAGACAGTAGTGACTATATTAATGCAGTGGGGAATCTGAAGGGGGCCAACGAACTAGCGTGCGAGCTTGCAACAGTCAGTGTACAAGGTATACATCCAGTCACAGTCCCCAGGCTGGAGTAGTCAGTAGGTGCAGACGGCAGCTGGGATGGTCCTCCATACCGTTCTCCAAGCATTCCGGCAGTGGCAGTGTTCTGTGGTGAACATTGGACAGAGTGGTTGGTAATACTTCAAAGGATGACATGCCCGTGGCAGAGAAGATGAGTATGCTGAAGGACAGCTCTAACAAGAACAAATACTTCTCCCATGTGGAAGGGTTAGCCGAGGGAACATTTTGTAGAAACTTCTCCACTTACTGATTGGCTCCCTCTGACTCACTGAGGTGCGGAGGAGGAAGCAGAAAGATCATCAGAAGGGCACTGGTCTGACACCATGTCCTGAGGGAAGCTATAGAGGCGAATTACATTTTGGAGAACCAGGTCCGCTGTCTCAGCAGCTGATAGAGGCTTCGGGAAGGCAATGAAGTGGGCTACTATTGTGATGATCATCATGGCTCCATCCGAAGGTGGCAAACTCGTGATGTAATCTTTGGTGATGTGGGACCATGTGTGTTGGGGCCAAAGAAGCCTGCTGTTTGGAAGAATTGGACTGGTACACTGAGGACAGGCAGCACCAAAGTGTCATGACAGGACATCCGCCTTTATATTCTTGGAACTGGGTTGGTAGGAGATGGTGAAGTTGAAATTTTCAAAGAAGAGGGCCTAGTGATTCTGATGTGGTTTGAGTTGGTGGATCTGCTTTATGGATATGAGGTTCTTGTATTCAGGTCAGATGATCAACCCAGATCAGAAAGAGCTCAGTGTTTCCCATCAGCCAATGTCTGCATTTCTCTAAAGCCCATGTAATGGCGAATAGTTCCTAGCACCCATTCCATAATGGCACAGTGTAGCTTTGAACTTGTATGAGGAAAATGCAGAAGGGTGTCTTCCTGTTCGGTCCTCACTGGGAGAGGATAGCACTGGCATTCATGTCAGATGTGTCTACCTCTACCACAAAGATCTGTCTCATCTCCCTTTCTCTTCACCATTTACACCTCGGACTTCAACTACTGCACAGAGTCTTGTCATCTTCAGAAGTTTTCGGATGACTCTGCCATAGTTGGATGCATCAGCAAGGGAGATGAGGTTGAGTACAGGGCTACGGTAGGAAACTTTGTCACATGGTGTGAGCAGAATTATCTGCAGCTTAACGTGAAAAAGATTAAGGAGCTGGTGGTAGACCTGAGGAGGGCTAATGCACCGGCGACCCCTGTTTCCATCCAGGGGGTCAGTGTGGACATGGTGGAGGATTACAAATACCTGGGGATACGAATTGACAATAACCTGGACTGGTCAAAGAACACTGAGGCTGTCTACAAGAAGGGTCAGAGCCGTCTCTATTTCCTGAGGAGACTGAAGTCCTTTAACATTTGTTGGACGATGCTGAGGATGTTCTATGAATCTGTGGTGGCCAGTGCTATCATGTTTGCTGTTGTGTGCTGGGGCAGCAGGCTGAGGGTAGCAGACACCAACAGAATCAACAAACTCATTCGTAAGGCCAGTGATGTTGTGGGGATGGAACTGGACTCTCTGACGGTGGTGTCTGAAAAGAGGATGTTGTCCAAGTTGCATGCCATCTTGGACAATGTCTCCCATCCACTACATAATGTACTGGTTGGGCACAGGAGTACATTCAGCCAGAGACTCATTCCACCGAGATGCAACACAAAGCGTCATAGGAAGCCATTCCTGCCTGTGGCCGTCAAACTTTACAACTCCTCCCTTGGAGGGTTAGACACCATGAGCCAATAGGCGGGTCCTGGACTTATTTCCTGGCATAATTTACATATTACTATTTAATTATTTATGGTTTTATTACTATTTAATTATTTATGGTGCAATTGTAACGAAAGCCAATTTCCCTCGGGATCAATAAAGTATAACTATGACTATGACTATCTGGAAGTGTTCAGATGGCAGAGATTGGGAACGGTGCTGAAGACTCTTGAACTCCTCAAAAGTGTCGTATGAGGTAGCAAGACCAGGTTATCCCTCAGGTAGGTGACTTGGCAGCAAGACCAGGTTATCCCTCAGGTAGGTACTTGGCAGCAAGACCAGGTTATCCCTCAGGTAGGTGACTTGGTGAGAGGAATGGCAATTTGCCTATAGCTTCTGATTAAATGACGATAGAGTTTGCAGAGGCCCAGCAAGTGCTGTAGCTGTTTCAAGGTGCCCAGCCAATGCAATGCAACAATGGCACGCACTTTCTCTGGCCTGTGGTTATGCCTGGAGATGACAGGATGCAGCCTTAGAAGGAAATGACTGGGGTGTAGAACTTGCTATTTTTCTAACTTGCAGTACAGTTGGTTTTCAAGGGGACTCCAAAGGTCTGAGTGGACGTGACAGAAGACATACCTGTGTGGCATGTCTCAAAGGATGTCATTAATGAAGGCTTGGAAAAGTTCAAAGTACAAAGGCAGTGGATGTTGTCTACATAAACTTTACTAAACAATTTGACAAGATACCACATGAGAGGCTAGTCAAGAAGGTTCAGTTGCTCAGCATTCAAGGTGACATAGTACATTGGATTAGACATTGGCTTTGTGGGAGAAGCCAGAGGGTGGTAGTAGAGGGTCGCCTTTCTGACTTGATGCCAGTTACTAGTAGTGTGCCCCATGGACTGGTGTCGGTTCTTTTGTTGTTTGTCATCTATATCAATGATCTGGATGAAAATCTGGTTAACTAGATGAGCAAATTTCTGGATGACACCATGATTGTGGGTGTAGTGGACAATGAGGAAGGCTATCATGGTTTGCAGAGGGATCAGCATCAGCTAGAAAAATGGGTTGAAAAATTGCGATGGGATTTAATGCAGATAAGTGCAAGGTTTTGCTCTTCGGTAGGACCAACCAGGATGCGTCTCACATAGTAAATGGCAGAGCTCTGAGGAGTGCTGCAGAATAAAGGAATCTGCGAATACAGGTCCATAATTCATTGAAAGTTGTGTTACAGGTAGATAGGGTCATAAAGAAAGCTTTTGGCACACTGCCATTCATAAATTGATGTATTGAGTAAGGAGATATGATGTTATGTTGAGGTTGTATAAGACGTCGGTAAGATCTAATCTGAAGTATTGTGTGCAGTTTTGGTCACCTACCTACAGGAAAGATGTAAACAAGGTTGAAAGTGTACAGAGAAAATTTACAAGGAATTTGCTGGGTTTGGAGGACCTGAGTAATAATGAAAGACTATATAGGCTAGGACTGTATTCTTTAGAACATAGAAGAGTGAGAGGCGATTTGATAGAGGTATACAAAATTATAAGGGGTATAGATAGGGTAAATGCAAGCAGGCTTTTTCCACTGAGGTTGGATGGCACTACAACCAGAGGTCATGGAGTAAGCGAGAAAGGTTAGAAGTTTAAGGAGAAACTTCTTCACTCAGAGAGTTGTGAGAGTGTGGAATGAGCTGCCAGCACAATTGGTACACGCAAGTTCAATTTCAACATTTAAGAGATGTTTGAATAGGTACATCGATAGTAGGGATGTGGAGGGTTGTGGTCCCAGTTCAGGTCAATGGGAGTAGACAGTTTAAATGGTTTTGGCATGGAGTAGATGGGCTGAAGGGCTTGTTTCTGTGCTGTACTCTATGATTATATGACTCAATGATTTTATTTATTATCAAAGAATGGTATTTCTTCAGCTGTTTGATCGAGGCACAACTGCGCAAGTGCATGGACGTCAGTCAGTGAGAACAGCGAGAAGGGTTTAAAAGGAGACACCTTATAGAGTGGGCACCAGAGGAGCGGGTGCTATAGTAGAAGGAGACAGAGTTGGAGGGCTTTGGCTCAATGGGGCTTAGGTGATAACAGGTCGAGGCGAAGTATGTCATCTGTGTAGAATATAGACGAAGAATGTGTGTGAGGCTGGTGTTCCATGCCCAGTGTCAGATGTGGGATGTCCGGGAGACTACAACCCTCTTGGACGGCCACAACTGCGCCAGGTGCATCGAGCTGGAGCTCCTTAGGGACCACGTTAGGGAACTGGAGATGCAGCTCGATGACCTTCGTCTGGTCAGGGAAAGAGAGGAGCTACAGGCAGGTAGTCACACCGGAGCCTCTGGAGACAGGTAAGTGGATAACAGTCAGAATAGAAGGGCAGGAGTCAGAGGCTAGAAGGCATCCCTGTGGCTGTACCCCTTGGCAATAAGTACTCCTGTTTGAGTACTGTTGGGGGGATGGCCCACCTGGGGGAAGCAAGAGTGGCCATGATTCTGGCACTGAGTCGGGCCCTGTGGATCAGAAGGGTAGGGAAAGGAAGAG
This sequence comes from Mobula hypostoma, assembly GCF_963921235.1. Taxonomy (NCBI): domain Eukaryota; kingdom Metazoa; phylum Chordata; class Chondrichthyes; order Myliobatiformes; family Myliobatidae; genus Mobula; species Mobula hypostoma. The sequence continues at coordinate 3,467,804 of NC_086122.1, read as the reverse complement.
GATGGCAGCAGTAATAGGGGACTCTATAGCTAGGGGGTCAGACAGGTGATTCTGTGACGCAGGAAAGAAGTACGGATGGTAGTTTGCCTCCCAGGTGCCGGGGTCCAGGATGTTTCTGATCACGTCCAAGATATCCTGAAGTGGGAAGGCGAACAGCCAGAGGTCGTGGTACATTTTGGTACCAACGATATAGGTAAGAAAAGGGAGGAGTTCCTTAAAGCAGATGACAAGGAGTTAGGAAGGAAATTGAGAAGCAGGGCCACAAAGGTACTAATCAAGGTATTACTACCTGTGCCACGTGACAGTGAGTATAGGAGTAGAATGAGGTGGAGGACAAATGCCTGTCTGAGGGATTGGAGCAGGGGGAAAAGATTCAGATTTCTGTATCGTTGGGACCTATTTTGGAGCAAGAGTGACCTGTACAAAAAAGGATGGGTTGCACTTGAATCCCAGGGGAGCCAATATCCTGGCGGGGAGGATTGCTAAGGCTATTGGGGAGAGTTTAAACTAGGATTGCAGGGGGGCGGGAACCAAACTGAAGAGACGGAGGAAGAGGCGGTTGGCTCACAAATAGAGAAAGCTTGGAGACAGTGCGAAAGGGAGGATAAGCAGGTGATAGAGGAGGGAAGTGCTTAGACCAATGGTTTGAGATGTGTCTATTTTAATGCAAGGAGTATTATGAACAAAGCGGATGAGCTTAGAGCGTGGATCAGTATTTGGAGCTATGATGTTGTGGACATTACAGAGACTTGGATGGCTCAGGGGCAGGAATGGTTACATCAAGTGCCAGGCTTTAGATGTTTCAGAAAGGACAGGGAGGGAGGCAAAAGAGGTGGGGGCGTGGCACTGCTGATCAGAGATAGTGTTGCGGCTGCAGAAAAGGAGGAAGACATGGAGGGATTGTCTACGGAGTCTCTGTGGGTGGAAGTTAGGAACAGGAAGGGGTCAATAACTCCACTGCGTGTTTTTTATAGACCACCCAATAGTAATAGAGACATTGAGGAGCAGATAGGGATACAGATTCTGGAAAAGTGTAATAATAACAGGGTTGCCATGGTGGGGGATTTTAAATTCCCAAATATCGATTGGCATTTCCCTGGAGTGAGGGGTTTAGATGGGGTGAAGTTTGTTAGGTGTGTTCAGGAAGGTTTCGTGACACAGTGTGTAGATAAGCCTACAAGAGGAGAGGCTGTACTTGATCTGGTATTGGGAAATGAACCTGGTCAGGTGTCAGATCTCTCAGTGGGAGAGCATTTTGGAGATAGTGATCACAATTCTATCTCCTTTACCATGGCATTGGAGAGGGATAGGAACAGACAAGTTAGGGAAACATTTAATTGGAGTAAGGGGAAATATGAAGCCATCAGGCAGGAACTTGGAAGCATAAATTGGGAACAAATATTCTCGGGGAAATGTATTGAAGAAGTGTGGCAAATGTTCAGGGGGTATTTGCATAGGTACGTTCCAATGAGACAGGGAAAGGATGGAAGGGTACAGGAAACATGGTGTACAAAGGTTGTTGTAAATCTCATCGAGAAGAAAAGAAGAGCTTATGAAAGGTTCAAAAAACTAGGTAATCAGAGAGATCTAGAAAATTATAAGGCTAGCAGAAAGGAGCTTAAGAAAGATATTAGGAGAGCCAGGAGGGGCCATGAGAAGATCTTGGCAGAAAGGATTAAGGAAAACCCCAAGGTGTTCTACAAATATATGAAGAGCAAGAGAATAAGATGTGAGAAAATAGGACCAATCACGTGCAACAGTAGAAAAGTGTGTATGGTGTGATGGGGTCCTGAATTACCCCTATGAACTGTGTTTTTGAAAAGAGAGAGAGAGTTATTTAACACTGACATGTTTTGAAAAGAGAGAGAGAGAGAGAGAGATGAAGACTAACTGTTGGACTGTCACTTTAAGGCACGAGAAAGAACTGGCTAACTTTTGGAGTTCTGCTGAGTTGGAGATGGCACTGAGCAGCTCGTAAGTTGCTATGGTGACCGAAGGCAGTGTTATTTGATGGACACTCAATGTTATGATTCCGGCAGCGTGTTTATACTTCTCAAGGACATTCGCCTGCTTGAGCATTTCTTATACAGAGAAGAGAAGGAAGAGTTAATTGAATGACAGCTGGTATCCAGTACAGTGAGATAAATAGGAGGTCAGATGATGTAGACCTCAGACACAAGTTTTGGATACTGAATGAGCTTTGTTGTGCCCGCAGAAAAAGTGGGTTTTTGGAGGATCGATCAGGCAGATCGATCAATGGCTCTTTCAGTGAAAAGAAAAGGCAGTGACCGGTGGGGAGTTGTCCATGTGTCCACCCTTGTCTGGGTGATAGCTCCACCACAGAAAACCGGTCTCCTTTGTTGAAGTCACAGTCGGTGACTTTTAAAGGATTTTGGAGGACAACGAGAAGATCGACGGTGTCAGCTCAACTGAAGACTCAAATCTCTCCCTCTCTCTCTCTCACTCTCTCCATCACTACTCAACTCAAAACCACGAACTGAACTGAACTTTACTCATCATCGTAAGACTGCATCTTTTTACCCGTAGACTTGAAGAAGCTTTGTTTTCATATATATTTCTACACTTACTGATCTACTTACTTATATATATAATCATTGCTAACCTGTTTGATTTATTTACATTTATATTACTGTATTGCATTGTTACTAATAAATATATTAGTTAATAGCAATACCAGACTCCAAAGTGTTTTCTATTTCTGCTGGTTCTTTATTCCCGTCACAGGGTATGTGACAATGGAACCAGAAACGATAGCAGAGGTACTTAATGAGTACTTTGCTTCAGTATTCACTACGGAAAGGACCTTGGCAATTGTTGGGATGACTTACAGTGGACTAAAAAGATTGAGCATGTAGATATTAAGAAAGGATGTGCTGGAGCTTTTGGAAAGCATCAAGTTGGATAAGTCACCAGGACCAGACGGGATGTACCCCAGGCTACTGTGGGAGGTAAGGGAGGAGATTGCTGATCCTCTGGCAATTATCTTTGCATCATCAATGAGGACAGGAGAGGCTCCGGAGGATTGGGGTGATGCAGATGTTCTTCCCTAATTCAAGAAAGGGTGTAGAGATAGCCCAGGAAATTATAGACCAGTGAGTCTTACTTCAGTGGTTGGTAAGTTGATGGAGAAGCTCCTGAGAGGCAGGATTTATGAACATTTGGAAAGGCACAATATGATTAGAAATAGTCAGCATGGCTTTGTCAAAGGCAGGTCATGCCTTACAAGCCTGATCGAATTTTTTGAGGATGTGACTAAACACATTGATGAATGTAGAGCAGTAGATGTAGTGTACATGGATTTCAGCAAGGCCTTAGACAAGTTACCCCATGCAAGACTTATTGAGAAAGTAAGGAGGCATGGGATCCAAGGGGACATTGCTTTGTGGATCCAGAACTGGCTTGCCCACAGAAGGCAAAGAGTGGTTGTAGACAAGTCATATTCTGCCTAGAGGTCGGTGACCAGTGGTGTGCCTCAGGGATCTGTTCTGTCCTACTTCTCATGATTTTTATAAATGATCTAGATGAGGAAGTGGAGGGATGAGTTTGTAAATTTGCTGATGACACAAAGGTTGGGGGTGTTGTGGATAGTGTGGAGGGCTGTCAGAAGTTACAGCGGGACATTGATAGGATGAAAAACTGGGCTGAGAAGTGGTAGATAGAGTTCAACCCAGGTAAGTGTGAGGTGATTCATTTTGGTAGGTCAAATATGATGGCAGAATATAGTATTAATGGTAAGACTCTTGGCAGTGTGGAGGACCAGAGGGATCTTGGGGTCCAAGTTCATACGACACTCAAAGCAGCTGCGCAGGTTGACCCTGTGGTTAAGAAAGCATACTGTGCGTTGGCCTTCATCAATCGTGGGATTGAGTTTAGGAGCTGAGAGGTAATGTTGCAGCTATATAGGACCCTGGTCAGACCCCACTTGGAGTACTGTGTTCATTTCTGGTCGCCTCACTACAGGAAGGATGTGGAAGCCATAGAAAGGGTGCAGAGGAGATTTACAAGGATGTTGCCTGGATTGGGGAGCATATCTTATGAGAATAGGTCGAGTGAACTCGGCTTTTTCTCCTTAGAGCAGTAGAGGATTAGAGGTGACTTGATAGAGGTGTATAAGATGATGAGAGGCATTGTTTGTGTGGATAGTCAGAGGCTTTTTCCCAGAGCTGAAGTGACTAGCACAAGAGGGCACAGTTTTAAGGTGTTTGGAAGCAGGTACAGAGGAGATGTCAGGGGTAAGTTTTTTAATGCAGAGAGTGGTGAGTGTGTGGAATGGGCTGCTGGTGACAGCGGTGGAGACTGAAATGATAGGGTCTTTTAAGAGATTCCTGGACAGGTACATGGAGAAAAATAGAGGGTTGTGGGTAACCCTGGGTAATTTCTAAGGTAAGGACATGTTTGGCACAGCTTTGTAGGCTGAAGGGCCTGTATTGTGCTGTAGGTTTTCTTTGTTCCTATGTGTACTATGTACAACTTTGAGATTGTCTCCTTACAGGCAGCCACAAAACAAAGAAACCCAATAGAACCTATTTAAAATGAACACCTAATGTGCAGAATAAAAGCCAATTGTGCAAACCATAGAAGTAAGCAAATAACATTCAGAACTGAAGTTCACAAACTGTGAGTCCTCATCCAGGCAGCTGGTCATCACTGCAGTCGATCCAGGAGCCCATTGGTTGTAGGGCACAGCTTTAGTTCTGCGCAGAGACAAGTTAAACTCATGGAGCTGCAAGCTAAACACTGGCCCATTCCTTGCTTCTGGCCCAACTCCCTGACATTTTCAGTCTGGCTTGGAGCTTAAATCAGCAAACCTTGGGTCGTTCCTTGCTTTCGGTCCCGGGCTCAAGCCCCTCCAACTTGACTCTGCCTGGCCTCAGTTCTTCCACATCAAAACACCTCTCAGCTCGTTCCAGTAATGGCCAAACATTGGTTCATTCCCTGCTCTCAGGCCCAGGTGCTGCTGCCTCAACTTGGCCCATACCCAGCATGCCGTCGCTGAACTGCACCTTCGAGATAATTCACACCACAAACGTACCAGGTGGTTCAAAACACAAGTCACCGGCTATTGATTGCATTGATCTCATATGAGTAAAGAAGTGTGTAATACAGCAAATCGTCGCTCTGTTTGCTGCCGGCAAGGTCACTGTACTTCATCAGCTGGACTGTTTGAAAGTCCAAAAGACAACATCAAGTATTCATTGGGGCGAGTGAGTGTTATGAACGCTGCCTTTCACGGGTTCCCCATGACTGATGCAAATCAGGTCATACACACTCCATAGATTCAGTCTGATGAAGATCTGTGCCCTGTGGAGTGTTTTGAATGCACTATCCATCAAAGAAAGAGGCTATTGGTTCTTAATGGTAATTCCACTGAATCTAGGGCAGTCAATGCAGGGACGAAGACCCCCATCTTGCTTTTTTGACAAAGAAACATCTTGCACTGACTGGAAACTGGGACAGTCAAGTGAAGCCCTGCTGTAGTGCTTCAGTCATATAACTATTCATGATTGGGTTTCAGGAGGAGAGAGGAAAAGCAGATGACCCCGGAGAGGAGGTCAAGGTCGATTGCTCAGTCATGTGGTCTGTGAGGCAGCAGAGTGCTGGCTTCCCTTTCACTAAAGGCAATGGCTAAATCGTGATATCCCTGTGAGGGTTTTTCACTGTCTTCATGGATTTAAAGGTGCAGGCAGCTGAGGCTGCAAGCAGGTGGGTCCTCTACTCAGAGAGGGTCATGAGTGGAAAGCCAGAAGCATCCCAGGATGAGAGGCATGTTGAGTGTGTCAATCAAGAGAAATTGGATGAACACTCAGTGCTGTCTGATGCTCATGTCCACAGACTGCATGCACACTCTGACCATCACAGATCACAAGGGACATCTATCAATGGCCATGATGTTGAAGGGGTGAGAAATATTTTGGTAGGAGCCCAAGTTTTACACATAAAGTCCAATCCAGAAAGTTGTCTGGTGCACCGGAACCCACCACAGCCTCTTGTGTGTAGAGCCCAGTGAGTGTGGAGAAGGACAGAGAGACTGAGATGGACTAGAACCATAGAACCATAGAAACTACAGCACAGAAACAGGCCCTTTGGCCCTTCTTGGCTGTGCCGAACCATTTTCTGCCTAGTCCCACTGACCTGCACAGGGACTATATCCCTCCATACACCTCCCATCCATGTATCTGTCCAATTTATTCTTAAATGTTAAAAAAGAACCCGCATTTACCACCTCATCTGGCAGCTCATTCCATACTCCCACCACTCTCTATGTGAAGAAGCCCCCGCTAATGTTCCCTTTAAACTTTTCCCCCCTCACCCTTAACCCATGCCCTCTGGTTTCTTTCTCCCCTTGCCTCAGTGGAAAAAGCCTGCTTGCATTCGCTCTATCTATACCCATCATAATTTTATATATCTCTATCAAATCTCCCCTCATTCTTCTACGCTCCAGGGAATAAAGTCCTAATCTTTTCAACCTTTCTCTGTAACTGAGTTTCTCAAGTCCCGGCAACATCCTTGTAAACCTTCTCTGCACTCTTTCAACCTTATTTATATCCTTCCTGTAATTTGGTGACCAAAACTGAACACAATACTCCAGATTCGGCCTCACCAATGCCTTATACAACCTCATCATAACATTCCAGCTCTTATACTCAATACTTTGATTAATAAAGGCCAATGTACCAAAAGCTCTCTTTACGACCCTATCTACCTGTGACGCCACTTTTAGGGAATTTTGTATCTGTATTCCCAGATCCCTCTGTTCCACTGCACTCCTCAGTGCCTTACCACTAACCCTGTACGTTCTACGTTGGTTTGTCCTTCCAACGTGCAATACCTCACACTTGTCAGTATTAAACTCCATCTGCCATTTTTCAGCCCATTTTTCCAGCTGGTCCAAGTCCCTCTGCAGGCTCTGAAAACCTTCCTCACTGTCTACTACACCTCCAATCTTTGTATCATCAGCAAACTTGCTGATCCAATTTACCACATTATCATCCAGATCATTGATATAGATGACAAATAACAATGGACCCAGCACCGATCCCTGTGGCACACCACTAGTCACAGGCCTCCACTCAGAGAAGCAATTCTCTACCACCTCTCTCTGGCTTCTTCCATCGAGCCAATGTCTAATCCAATTTATCACCTCTCCATGTATACCTAGCGACTGAATTTTCCTAACTAACCTCCCATGCAGGACCTTGTCAAAGGCCTTACTGAAGTCCATGTAGACAATATCCACTGCCTTCCCTTCATCCACTTTCCTGGTAACCTCCTCGAAAAACTCCAACAGATTGGTCAAACATGACCTACCACGCACAAAGCCATGTTGACTCTCCCTAATAAGTCCCTGTCTATCCAAATGCTTGTAGATTCTGTCTCTTAGTACTCCCTCCAATAACTTACCTACTACTGACGTTAAACTCACCAGCCTATAATTTCCCGGATTACTTTTCGATCCTTTTTTAAACAACGGAACAACATGAGCCACTCTCCAATCCTCCGGCACTTCATCCGTAGACAGCGACATTTTAAATATTTCTGCCAGGGCCCCCGCAATTTCAACACTAGTCTCCTTCAAGGTCCGAGGGAACACTCTGTCAGGTCCCGGGGATTTATCCACTTTAATTTTCCTCAGGACAGCAAGCACCTCCTCCTTTTCAATCTGTACAGTTTCCATGGTCTCACTACTTGATTCCCTCAATTCCATAGATTTCATGCCAGCTTCCTTAGTAAATACAGACGCAAAAAACCTATTTAAGATCTCCCCCATGTCCTTTGGTTCCGCACAAAGCCGACCACTCTAAGAGGACCAATTTTATCCCTGACAATCCTTTTGCTCTTAATATACTTGTAAAAGCTCTTTGGGTTATCCTTCACTTTGACTGCCAAGGCAACCTCATGTCTTCTTTTAGCCCTCCTGATTTCTTTCTTAAGTATTTTCTTGCACTTCTTATACTCCTCATGCACCTGATTTACCCCTTATTTCCTATACATTTCATACAACTCCCTCTTCTTCTTTATCAGAGTTGCAATATCCCTTGAGAACCAAGGTTCCTTATTCCTATTCAATTTGCCTTTAATCCTGACAGGAGCATACAAACTCTGCACTCTCAAAATTTCCCCTTTGAAGGCTTCCCACCTACCAATCACATCTTTGCCAGAGAACAACCTGTCCCAATCCACGCTTTTTAGATCCTTTCTCATTTCTTCAAATTTGGCCTTCTTCCAGTTCAGAACCTCAACCCTAGGACCAGATCTATCCTTGTCCATGATCAAATTGAAAATAATGGTGTTATGATCACTGGAACCAAAGTGCTCCCCTACACAGACTTCTGTCACTTGCCCTAATTCGTTACCTAACAGGAGATCCAATATTGCATCCCCTCTAGTTGGTCCCTCTATGTATTGATTTAGAAAACTTTCCTGAACACATTTTACAAACTCTAAACCATCTAGACCCCTAACAGTATGGGAGTCCCAATCAATGTATGGAAAATTAAAATCCCCTACCACCACAACTTTATGTTTCCTGCAGTTGCCTGCTATCTCTCTGCAGATTTGCTCTTCCAAGTCTCGTTGACTATTGGGTGGTCTATAATACAATCCCACTAATGTGGCCATACCTTTCCTGTTTCTCAGCTCCACCCATAAGGACTTAGTAGACAAGGCCTCTAATCTGTCCTGCCTGAGCACTGCTGTAATATTTTCCCCAACAAGCAATGCTACTCCCCCACCTTTCATTCCTCTGCCTCGATCACATCTGAAACATCGGAACCCTGGTGTATTAAGCTGCCAGTCCTGCCCCTCCTGTAGCCAAGTTTCACTAATTGCTACAACATCATAATTCCAGACTAGGGTGCTAGAATGAGGGCCCGAGGAGAGTTTGCCAGATAGAAAGCCCTCAGATTCTGCCTGGAGGTGCGATTTCTCAGTAGCCGTGGGCATTTGACACGTTGGTGATTGGCTGCTCCACAGAAACTTCACGTTATTTCTCCAGTAACGCTTGCGCTCAACGGAGGTTAAGGGAGATCTCTCTAACTGCATGGGTTCTGTACGTAATGGAGATGATTGTCCCCGCAGCCTGAAATGGTCTGGACACTGAACTGGGGATTTGGTTGATGGTCTGGAAGGTCAATATAGAGATCCAAGATGATGAGGCTTTTGAGATCGATGAGGACCTCTTGGGAAGACAACTCATCTTTCAAGCACTCTGAGAGGCTGAGATGGCAATGGGCCAGCAGCACTTCTGCACTCTAGCTACTCTCCTCCACAAGGGTCGTTGTGTAATCCAGCACGAGCGTGAGCCTTGTCACAGGTAAAGTATCAGATGCCTTTTCCCCTTCCATTTCCCAGATGGACAAAAACTCAAAGCATCTCTAGGGTGAAATCCTCAGATTTGTTGCAAATGACTGTTTTATTGTCCCAGTCAGCAGTGGCCTAGGTCAGAGCTCACCTAGTCAAGAGAGGGATGAGGAAGGCGATGTTGGCCCAGACTGTAGAATGCAGCTCATTGGGACAGGAAGCTGCAGAATCAGGTTGGAAATCTATCAAACCAGGGCTCAGATGGAGGAGGTTAACTGATGCAGAACTGTTGCACCAAGGTGGAGAGTTGGATGAGAGTGACAGGCAGATGGTCAGTGGTTTCCTGTTGCTTCTTGATCATGTGCTCCTATCAACGGTCAACTTCCTTTAGGTGAACATGTTAGAAACATAGAAAACCTACAGCACAATACAGGCCCTTCAGCCCACAAAGCTGTCCCGAACATGTCCTTACCTTAGAACTACCTAGAACTACCTAGAACTAACTAGGCTTACCATCGTCCTCTTTTTTCTTAAGCTCCATGTGCCTATCCAGCAATCTCTTAAAAGACCCTTTCGTTTCCGCCTCCACCACCGCTGCCGGCAGCCTATTCCATGCACTCACCACTCTCTGCATAAAAAATTTACTCCTGACATCCCCTCTGTACCTACTTCCAAGCACCTTAAAACTATGCCCTCTCGTGCTAGCCATTTCAGCCCTGGGAAAAAGCCTCTGACTGTCCACACGATCAATGCCTCTCATCATCTTATACACCTCTATCAGGTCACCTCTCATCCTCCATTGCTCCAAGGAGCAAAGGGCAAGTTCACTCAACCTATTCTCATAAGGGATGCTTCCCAATCCAGGCAACGTCCTTGTAAATATCCTCTGCACCCTTTCTATTTCCACGTCCTTCCTGTAGTGAGGCAACCAGAACTGAGCACAGTACTCCAAGTGGGGTCTTCCCAGGGTCCTATATAGCTGCAACATTACCTCTCAGCTCTTAAACTCAATCCCACAGTTGATGAAGGCCAATGCACTGTATGCCTTCTTAACCACAGAGTCAACCTGCATAGCAGCTTTGACTGTCCCATGGACTCGAACCCCAAGATCTCTCTGATCCTCCACACTCCACACTCCTCTTACCATTAATACTATATTCTGCCATCATATTTTACTTACCAAAATGAACCACCTCACACTTATCTGGGTTGTATTCCATCTGCCACTTCTCAGCCCAGTTTTGCATCCTATCAATGTCCCACTGTAATCTCTGACAGCCCTCCACACTATCCACAAAATCCCCAACCTTTGTGTCATCAGAAAATTTACTAACCCATCCCTCAACTTTCTCATCCAGGTCATTTATAAAAATCACGAAGAGTAGGGGTCCCAAAACAGATCTCTGAGGCAGACACTGGTCACTGACCTCCATGCATAATATGACCCATCTACAACCACTCTTTGCCTTCTGTGGGCAAGCCAGTTCTGGATCCACAAAGCAATGTTCCTTTTGATCCCATGCCTCCTTACTTTCTCAATAAGCCTTGCATGGGGTACCTTATCAAATGCCTTGCTGAAATTCATATACACTACATCTACCGCTCTACCTTCATCAATTTCACATTCTCGAAAAATTCAATCAGGCTTGTAATGCATGACCTGCCTTTGACAAAACCATGCTGACTATTCCTAATCATATTATGCCTCTCCAAATGTTCATAAATCCTGCCTCTCAGGATCTTCTCCATCAACTTACCAACCACTGAAGTAAGACTCACTAGTCTCTCATTTCCTGAGCTACCTCAACTCCCTTTTTTGAATAAGGGAAAAACATCCGCAAACCTCCAATCCTCCAGAATCTCTCACATCCTCATTGATGATGCAAAGATCATCGCCAGAGGCTCAGCAATCTCCTCCCTCACTTCCCACAGTATCCTGGGGTACATCCTGTCTGGTCCCAGTGACTTATCCAACTTGATGCTTTCCAAAAGCTCCAGCACATCCTCTTCCTTAATATCTACATTCTCAAGCTTTTCAGTCCGCTGCAAGTCATCCCTACAATCACCAAGATCCTTTTCTGTAGTGAATACTGAAGCAAAGTATTCATTAAGTACCTCCGGTTCCATATACACTTTTCCACTGTCACACTTGATTGGTCCTATTCTGTCGAATCTTGTCCTCTTACTCTTCACATACTTGTAGAATGTCTTGGGGTTTTCCTTAATCCTGTCCACCAAGGTCTTCTCATGGCCCCTTCTGGCTGTCCTAATTTCATTCTTAAGCTCCTTCCTGCTCGCCTTATAATCTTCTGGAATTCTATCATTGCTTAGTTTTTTTTAACCTTTTCTAAGCTCTTCTTTTCTTCTTAACTAGATTTACAACAGCCTTTCTGCTGGGTCAATCAGTGGTTCACTAATCCTGTCAGGAAATGTAGAGGAGGCTTGACTCAAAAGCAAAGTAGCAGTGACAATTTAGCAGTGAGCAATGAGGGGCCACAAGAGAAAACAGAATCTTATACAATAGGCAACAAGGTAAACTTTAGGCAGAAAAAATGGAAGCTGGAAGCAACTGGTTAAGGCCAGCTGGTTCAATGAAGTCAAAAAGACTGTGGGTGAGAACTGCATTTAAATAGGCTGCAGGTTATAGGATGCAAAACTGGGCTGAGAAGTGGCAGATGAAGTTCAACCCAGATAAATGTGAGGTGGTTCATCTTGGTCGGTCAAATATGATGGCAGAATACAGTATTAATGGTAAAGCTCTTGGCAGTGTGGAGGATCAGAGGGATCTTGGGGTCCAAGTCCATAGGACACTCAAAGCTGCTGCACAGGTTGTCTCTGTGGTTAAGAAGGCATACGGTATATTGGCCTTCACCAACTGTGGGACTGAGTTCAAGAGCTGAGAGGTAATGTTACAGTTATATAGTACCCTGGTCAGACCACATTTGGTGTACTCTGCTCAGTTCTGGTCACCTCACTACAGGAAGGATGTGGAAACTATAGAAAAGGTGCAGAAGAAATTTACAAGGATGTTGCATGGATTGGGGAGAATGCCTTATGAGAATAGATTGAATGAACTTGGCCTTTTCCCCTTGGACCGAAGGAAGATGAGAGGTGACCTGATAGAGGTGTATAATATCATGAGAGGCATTGATTGTATGGATAGTCAGAGGCATTTTCCCAGGGCTGAAATGGTTAACACCATTTCACAGTTTTAAGGTGCTTGGAAGCAGGTACAGAGGAGATGTCAGGTACATGGAGTTTTCTATGTTTCTATGTGTCTAGGTGATGAGTCTGAAACAAGTAACAGATGAATCCTATTCACTGGGTGGAAGCTGGGAGGTGCCTGCATGTGCAGGCCTGACAGGTTTGCCTAATACTAGCTAGCTTGAACTCCTCTCACTCTACCCACCATTTTATTCTGGCTTCTATCCCTTCCCTTTCCTGTCTTGATGAAGGATTTTAGCCCAAAATGTCAACTGTTTATTCTCCTCCACAGATGCTGCCCAACTTGTTGAATTCCTCCAGAACTCTGTGTGTGTTGGCAGATAGCAATACAGGTCGGAACAGAATCGACATGCATCAAGCATTCATGAACCCCCAAATTATCCTGAGTTCTTTTCGTGAATTTCAGTCTTCCCACATTAGAATCAGATCTGAATCAGTTTTACTGTCTTATTAGTGACATATGTCATGAAATTTGTTGTTTTATGGTAGAACATAAAAAATTACTATGTTGCAATAAACAAATAGATGGATCAAAGTTTAAATTTATTATCAAAATATGTATACCATGTGCTGTAGGGTTTCTATGTTTCTATATATTGTTACGTAACCAGCAACAATGAATATCAATCGAGGCAGGTTATATAAAATCAGCCAAACATTTATTAAACACGGATAAACGATTAAAAAAACCCGAAAACCTTAAACAGAAGTTAACCGCTATGCAGCCGTTCAACAAATCATCACTCGGCACTGGTTCTTAAAGCGTTAAATGCGAAACCAGTTCTTAAAGTGGTAAAGTCAGATATAGGTCGTAAAATGGTAAATTCGAAAGTCCACAGATTTATACATTCAATTGGGAGAGATTTCTCTGGAGAAGGATTTCTTCATAGATGCGACTTTCCTATTGTTTCTGTCCAAAGGATTCACGATGCAGAAAATAAAACAGTTCAAAACAACTGACCTTAATTTCTTTTAGAGAGAGCAAACCTTTGCATGAACTCTTTGCTCTTTTGGCAGGAGTTATCTCCGATGCAGGTCGCTACTCCTTCAACGAAGACTCAATAAGGTCGATCCTTTGTTAAGCTGCCAAACGATGCCAACTCTTCTCAATCCTTCGGGTCCTCCTTTGATAAAGTCTTCACTCTCCCTTCTACTGCTAGAATAAGGTAAATCAGCACATCTAGCAAAAATTTCCAGTCCAGTAATATTATTCCTTGGAATAGAATGTAACAACCGTTTAAAAAATGAACCTGCATCATAAAAACAAATACGCAACAGAAACGGAGACACAGTATGTTCTAGCTGGAAATCTAAAAACTAAAAACTAACTGCGTCATCTGGGGTCTTCCCTTATATACCCGTGGTGCACCTGTCATCACGTGACCTCACATCAGCGGGAAAATTACATGAGGTGACCTCCGAAAGACCATTACATCATTCTCACAAAGAAAAATCACAGATCTCCTTGAGGCATGTAACAATATAACTTGAGATTTATCTTCTTACAGGCACTCACAAAACAGAGAGACACAATAGACTTCATGAAAAAGCACACACAACAAAGTCCGGCACATATCCTATATCCCAAAGGAGACAGATCATACAAATGGTAAAGACAAGTAAACAAGAACAGCTGCAACATGAACGTGGGTCCACAGCTGCGGAACCTGCTCACCGTTGGAGCGAGTGAAGACTGTCGAGGACTCTGATGGCCAAGTGGCCACTACTCCCGAAACTGGCAGTCTGGGACCGAAGACCCCTGCACCTTCCGTCCAAAGACAGTATCGAGAGGAGAGGGAGACCAGTCAAATGCAGGCAGGTGGCAGTGAACAACTGTTCATTTTCTGCTCTCAGCCTCAACAATCTAAAACTTGCTCGACGCTTTAATCAGCGCAGAGTAATGGTGCCAACCATGGGATCAGCTTCTGCTATCAGGTCTTGACACAGCATCCACCTGTAGCGATGTCCATCTCAGGCATAGCAGCACTCTTAAAAGCCTAGTTTGCCAAAACCTCCAGGACATCACCAAAGCGCCAGTATGTTTAGTTCATTCAAAAGTACATTCCTTAAGAGAAAATTACAGGTTGTGGACTGCAGTGGCCGCAGTTCACAAGAGGAAGTGTATCAACCAGACTGGAGTATCTAGTAGCTTGTGAGCTGACTGCTAAGTGTCACTGTTGGTTGCCAGCACAATCTTGTAGAGAGAAAGAAAAATAGAACAAAAGAGCAATAGTGAGATACTGTTCACGGGTTCTTGGTCCACCCAGAAATCTGATCATGGAAGGGAAGAAGCTGTTCCTAAAGCATTGAGTGTGTGCCTTCAGGTTCCTGTACCTACTCCCCGATGATAGAGTTAGAGAATCAATAGGAGGCAGTGAGTGGGAATAAAAGGATCCTTGTCTGGTTGGATGCCAGTGACTAGTGGTGTTCCACAGGGGACAGTGTTGGGACCACTTCTATTTATGCTGTATATAAATGATTTAGATGATGGAATTATGACTTTGTTGTCAAGTTTGCAGATGATATGAAGATTGGGGGAGGGGCAGATAGTGCTGAGGAAACAGGTAGGCTGCAGCAGGTCTTAGACAGATTAGGAGAATGGCCAAAAGAGTGACAAATGAAATACAGTGTTGGAAAATGCATGGCCATACACTTTGGTAGCGGAAATAAATGTGTGGACTACTTTCTAAACAGGGAGAAAATCCAAAAATCTGAGGCGCAAAGAGACTTGGTGGGGTTCCGGGGCCCGCCGCTGCCGACCACCATGCTCGTTCCAGGAAACACCAGGACAGCTGTCACTGATGGTTATGGCGGCTGGTCACTGTGATAGCCTCCTCTACATTTGGGACAAGCACTCCGGCTGTAGATTCCTGATGGACACGGGAGCGGAAATGAGTGTCCTACCCCCCTCGAGCTACGATATCCGAACTAGAAGAACAGGACTGGAACTTACAGCAGCCAACAGCAGCACCATCCGCACCTACAACACAAGAACCATCCCCTTGCAGTTTGGTTCCAGCCGCTTTACATGGACATTAACGCTGGCCGCAGTATCACAGCCATTGCTGGGTGTGGACTTCCTCCGTGCACACTGCCTGCTTGTAGATTTGAAGGGACGACGATTGGGTCGATGCGAAGACGATCCAGATTTTCTCCCTCAGTGAGGCCAGGTTACCGGCCGCACACCTTGACTCCGTCACTTATTCCGACAACGAGTTCACCAGAGTGTTATTGGAGTTCCTCAACAGTTTTCCTCAACAGACCCCAAGCACGGCGTGATGCACCACATCCCCACACAGGGACCTCCCCTTCATACCCGGGCCCGCAGGCTACCACCCGACAAACTCCGCCTCGCAAAGGAGGAATTCAAGAATATGGAGGAGATGGGGATTGTACAGTGTTCCGACAGCCCGTGGGCCTCCCCACTCCATATGGTGCCCAAGTCCGTGCGAAATATGGTGGAGACCGTGCGGCGACTATAGGAGGCTGAACAATGCCACCACGTCCGATTGCTATCCAGTACCACACATCCAGGACTTTACGGCCAACCAGCACCTTTTCGAAGATTGACCTGGTCCAAGGGTATCGCCACCTGGACGATGTACCCAAGACGGCCCTTATTACCCCCTTTGGCCTGTTTAAGTTCCTCAGGATGCCGTTCAGGTTCAAAAACACGGTGCAGATGTTCCAGCGCCTGATGGACGTAGTAGGGCGAGATCTGGACTTTCTGTTCATCTACTTGGATGACATGCTTATTGCCAGCTGCTCCCGCCAGGAACATCTAGCTCATCTACCTCTGCTCTGCCACCGCCTAAGCGACTACATCCTGGCTATCAACCCCACCAAGTGCCAGTTCGGCCTACCCGCCATCAACTTCTTGGGACATTGGATCAACCGCCATGGAGCTGTGCCCCTGCCGGCAAAAGTTGAAACTATCCATCAATTTGCCAGACCCAACACTGTTAAAGGCCTGCAGGAGTTTGTTGGGATGGTTAACTTTTACCACCGTTTCCTGCCCTCAGCGTCCCAGATCACGTGGCCCCTTTTTCACTTGGTCAAAGAGGTCACCTGCACAAAGGAGGCGACGGCAGCTTTTGAACAAGCCAAGAACGCACTAGCAAACGCCACGCTCCTGGTCCGCACCCGGGTCGACGTCCCCACTGCCCTCACTGTGGATACCTCTGACGTGGCAGTTGACAGCGTGCTTGAGCAGCTCATCAAAGGCGAGTGGAAGCTGCTCGCTTTTTTCAGCCGGCACCTACGACCCCCGGAACTTAAATACAGCCCTTTCGACAAGGAGCTGCTGGCCCTGTGCCATGCCATCCGGCACTTCAGGTACTGCCTGGAGGGGAGAGAGTTCACGGTCTTCACAGACCACAAGCCCCTCACTTTCGCGTTTGCCAAAGTGTTGGACCCGTAGTCGGGCCGCCAACAACGCCACCTGTCATACATCTCGGAGTTTACCACTACGATCAAGCACATCTCCGGGAAGAACAACGTGGTAGCCGACGCACTGCCACAAACCTCCGTCCAATCAGTGTACTCTCTGTCTCTGGGGGTGGATTATGCGGCGTTAGCTAAGGCACAATGACTGGACAGCGAAATGCTGGCGTACCGAACCGCAGCCTCAGGACTCCGCCTCGAAGACATACCCATTGGACCCGAAGGTAATGAGCTCCTTTGCGATGTGTCCACCAGGCAACCTCAGCCCATTGTCCCGACTGCTTGGAGGCACAGCGTTTTCGATGCCTTGCACAGTTTAGCCCACCCTTCCACCCGGGCGACCATCCAGCTGATCGCAGACAGGTTTGTGTGACACGGCCTACGCAAGGAGATCGGGCACTGGGCCAGGACATGTACGCACTGTCAAACCTCCAAAATCCGGAGGCACGCGAGGGCCCCACTGCAACCCTTCCAGCCGACACATAGGAGTTTTGAACATGTCCATGTGGAGATCGTCAGCCCACTGCCGGTTTCGAGATGAGCGAGATACCTGTTCACCATGGTGGACAGGTTCACGAGGTGGCCGGAAGCTGTCCCACTCACTGACATGGCCACAAAGACATACGCCAGAGCCCTGCTTACCAGCTGGGTGGCACGGTTCGGACTCCCAGCCCACGTCAGGCAGGGGTGCGCAGTTCACATCAGCTTTGTGGTCTGCACTGACACAACTCTTCGGAACCCAGCTCCACCGAACGACTGCTTACCACCCACAGTCCAACGGCCTGGTGGAACGCTTCCACAGGCACTTGAAATCAGCCCTGATGGCACGTCTCTGAGGGCCAGACTGGGTGACAAACTCCCCTGGGTGCTGCTTGGTATCCTCACGGCACCCAAGGAAGACCTAGCCACATCATTGGCCGAACTTGTTTACGATGCCCTGCTCACAGTTTCCGGTGAGTTTGTGCCAGCACCCCGTGGCCAGGAGGACACACCTACGGCGGTTGTAACTAAACTCTGGGAGCGGCTTGGAACACTTGCCCCAGTCCCAACATCCCATCACGGAACAACTCCCTGTTTCACGCCCAAGGACCTACAACAGAGCAAGTATGTTTTCATTCACCGAGGCGCGCACAGATCACCCCTACAGTGACCATACGAAGGACCCTACAAGGTGGTGTGCCGTAATGGGACAACCTGTGTTCTCAACATTGGGGGTCGTGAAGAGACTTTTACCATTGACCATCTCAAACTGGCACATCTAGACCTTGAACACCCGGTTCGGTGCCAGCCCCACGACGACAAGGCCGGCCACCTAAAAGAACTGACAGTGTGCAGGCTGTGGACTCTGCACCTCCTAGTGCCAGTACTGGGGGGGGGGGGTCATGTAGCAGCTCGCCCACGCAGCAAGCGAACCAGCTCCAGCAGTCGCGGGCGGGTCCGCAGCCAGCAGCAACCGAGGGGGCTGTGAGTGCGGGGCAGACCTCAGCCAGAAAGCCGATGTCACGTCCGCCCTGCAAAGAGCAGGGGATGCTGGGAGCAGGCACTTAAGCGCGCGGATTGAAACAAGAAACAGTTCAACCAGACCCTGCTCGACTCAGTGTGTTGCTTTCACTCGTTGCGTATCAGCGTGACTACACAGTCACGACTGAATGGCGGAACAGACTCGTTGGGCCAAATGGCCTCATTCTGGTCCTATGTTTATGGTCTGATGATCTTATAGTAATGAGAAGAGGCATATCCCAGATGGTGAGGGTCCGTAATGATGGTGTAGTCTTCCTGTGCTGATGTCCTTGATGAAGGGAAGGCTGTTGCCTTAGATAGCACTGACAGACTGACTCTCACCATCACATGTGTAATGTTGGACTCCTGAGCCTAATCATTTCATGGTGCTTTCCTGATTTTCCTATCAGAGGTGGGGTGTTAACTGTCTTGTTAACACACATTGACTGCTATCATCTCCTATATTAAGTGGGTGTCAAAATCCTGCAGAGGAAGAGCACCAAAACACAGACACGAGAAAGGCTGCAGATATTGGAAATCTGGAGCAAGACACAGAATGCTGGAGGCATGTTTCTTGGCACAAGATCTCCAAAGGTATTTCCTGCTGTCCTTGTATTCCATGTACCAGTATTCCTGGGTCACACTGCTCCCAGCAACTTCCCATTTCATTCTTACTTTGCTATAAATAATGTCACTTGTTTACTGTCAATTCAAGCTAGTGGCTAATTGCTCATGTTCCCCCAGTACTGTGGTATACGTGCGTGTAACATTTCAGTCAGATCTTGCCTTTGCCTCCTCGGGATCTGTTTCTGATTCTGATCAAGATCATGAAGCTGCTCCAGTTACTGTAGTTCGAAAGCTCGTGTCAATGTTACTGTAAATAAATCCCAATCAGACCCGCCATAAAGTCATTAGACATGGCATCAGAGTGGTTTACATTCAGAAACTGCACAACTCCCAAGAGTACAGTGATGCATCAGACAGTGGGACCCTGATATGCAACGCCCCCTGACACCCAAACAACAGCAACGGCTGCCATGACACAGACAGACAGAAAAGAGAGAGAGAGAGAGAGAGAGAGACAGACATTTGGACAGAAAAAAGAGAGACAGAGACAGAAGAGAGGGAAAGAGAGAAGATACAGGCAGACAGAAAAGAAAGAGACAGACAGAGACAGGAAGAGAGAGACGAGGAAGAGAGACAGGAAAACAGAAAGGCACAGAGACAGGAGGGGGCAGGGTTGTTGAAAAATATCTGACATTCTCATCAGAGTAATAAATCCATACACCACCTGGCAGGAGGTGGTACCAGCTGTCTCCACTACATGTGAGAATCCCCAAGCATTCAGAGAAGTCACCTCACAAAATAATTCAGGATGAGTTGCCTGCTTCTGGAAATATTACAGCCGCAGCATTTCAGTAAAAACTCCAAGGATTTGTTCATTGATGTGTTCTGGTCAGGGCAGGAAGTCTTGCAAAGGAGGGTGTGTGGGACTGCATCATCTGGGCCTAAGACCATAAGACATAGGAGCATATTTTGGCCATTTGGCCCATCAAATCTGCTCTGCCATTTCATCATAGCTGATTTATTATCCCTCTCAACCTTATTCTCCTGCCTTTTTCTTATAACCTTTGATGCCCTTAATAATCCAGAACCAATTAACCTCTGTTCTGAATATACCCCATAACCTGGCCTTCAGAGCTGTCTGTGGCAATGATTCACGCAAACACAAGGAAATCTGCAGATGCTGGAAATTCAAGCAACACACATAAAAAATGCTGGTGAATGCAGCAGGCCAGGCAGCATCTATAGGAAGAGGTACAGTCGACATTTCGGGCTGAGACCCTTCGTCCTGCTGCGTTCACCAGCATTATTTATGTGTGTTGCTTGTGGCAATGGTTCACCAGGCTCTGGCTAAGTACATTTCTGCTCTAAGGAGATGCCCTTCCATTCTGAGCCGCTGCTTTCTGGTACAAAAGTCCCACGATTTGAAACATCCTCTCCACACCCGCTCTATCAATATTCATTGATATCCCAACTCATTTTTCTAAACCCCAGTGGATACAGCCATCAGACGCTTCTCATACATTAACCTTTTCATTCCCAGGCTCAGTCTCATGAACCTCCTCTGGTGCAGCTTCAAGGCCAGCACATCTTTCCGTGGATACAGAATCCAAAACTGCTCACAATACTCCAAATATGGTCTGACTAATGGCTTATAAAGCCTGAGCATTACATCTTTACTTTTATATTCTAATCCTCTTGAAACGTTAACATTGCATTTGTCTTACTACCCACTCAACCTGCAAGTTAACCTTTAGGGAATCCTGCAGAGCAAGCTTTTATTGCTTCAGTTTAAGATGGTTCTGGTGAAGCATAGTGACGACTTGCTGGTAGAAACCATGACTACTAATTACTTGATCAGAAAATGTGTGATTAATAAATGATCACTGCAATCAATAGTCTATAACGTCCCTTTCGGGGTTGAGCTTTTGAACTGCTCATAGGGCCTGGCATTCTCAAAGATTCAAAGTACATTTATATGAAAGAATGTCTAAATTATATAACCAATGAGATTTGTTTGCTTCCAGGCAGCTCCAAAGCAAGGAACCCGAAAGAACCCAATTAAAAAACAATAAGATCAACCACAGTGACCACAGAGAAAGAGGAAAAAAACACAAACCATGCGAACAATAGATGTGAGCAACAACAGCAACATTCCAAACCAAATTAAATCCTTAGATCCCAATCCCCGGAGCAGCCTGGAGCAGGCCTAAAGCCTCGGCACTTAGTTGATCATGTTAGCGTGGCAAATTGCCAAGAAGTCCACAGACACGAAGAACAGCAGCTGGCGGCAGTCTAACAGCTTTAGCATTGTAGAGAGAGGAGCCGCAGGTCTATCTGGCCTGGCGTTTAAATTGTCCAAACAGCAGATTGTACCTGGCATTAGGACCAATGTTCCATTGAGGTGAATCACTCTGGGCCTAGATTTCTCTGCTGAAGAATCCGTTCTCAACCTCTCCAGATTGGCTTGGCACCCAGAGTGATCTAACCTTGCTTAACTCTCAATACGCTCCCTTTCTAGTCTATCGCATTGGCATTTAAATTATTCCTAACGATGATAGACCGCTTCACCAGATGGCCAGAGGCAGTCCCGCTCACCGACACCAGCTCCGAATCCTGTGCCCGAGCACTGATCGCAACCTGGTAGCACGCTTCGGGGTACCGGCCCACATTACCTCCGACAGGGGCGCCCAGTTCACCTCCAGCCTGTGGTCAGCTATGGCCAGCCTTTTAGGATCGCAGCTACACCACACAACTGCCTACCACCCACAGTCGAACGGACTAGTGGAGCGCTTCCACCGTCACCTGAAATCGGCTCTCATGACCTGCCTGGAGGGGCCTAACTGGGTGGACGAACTTCCCTGGGTCCTGCTTGGAATCCGCACGGCGCCCAAGGAAGATCTGCACACCTCGTCGGCCGAGTTGGTGTACGGCGCGCCCCTGGTCGTCCCAGGAGAGTTCATACCAGCCCCAAGGGGGCAAGAGGAAGAACCCACAGCAGTCCTGGACAGACTACGGGAGAGGCTCGGTAACCTGGCCCCCATCCCCACTTCACAGCACGGACAGAGCCCGACCTGCGTACCCAAAGACCTGCAGAACTGTAAGTTTCTTTTTGTACGACGGGGCGGACACCGGGCACTGCTACAGCGGCCCTACAAGGGGCCGTTTAAGGTGATCAGGAACAACGGGTCCACGTTCGTGCTGGACACTGGGGGGACAGAGGAGGTTTTCACAGTGGACCGACTCAAACCGGCCCAAGTGGACTTGGCGCAACCGGTCCAGGCTCAGGCACCGCGGCGCAGGGGCAGACCCCCAAAACAGAGACCGATCCAGACTGTGGACATTGGGGGAGGTATCGCCGGTTCTGGGCGGGGGGTTATGTGGCGACCCACTTTCTAGCACACACGAACCGGCTCACAACAGCGCGCGCAGGCAGAGGGCCGGCCCCAAAAAAGGCACCAGGCCATCTTCACCAGCAGGGGGAAAATCCCGCACGCAGAAAGGGTCTGGGAATATGCATTCCCCACAGTAGTCCCGCCCAGGGAGGGCGGGAACGGGAAGGCTTTAAAGCAGGCCGCGAAGTTTGAATAAATCTCTTTCATCGCAACTCCAACTCACCGACTCTGTGTGGTTATTCACACCGCTACACTCCACTAGCAAACAGCCTCCGGTCAGAGAAGCAACCATCTACTACCACTCTCTGCCTTCTTCCGCAAAGCCACATTTAGAATAATTTCCAATAACTTTCCACTACTGATGTCGAGTTTGCTGGCCCGTAATTTCCTGGTTTATTTGCAGAGTCTTTCTTGAACAATATTGGCTATCCTTCAATCATCTGGAACCTCACCTGTAGCTTAGGATGATTTTAGTATCTCTGCTTCGATCCCTGCAAATCTGTACTTGCCACCCATTTGGTCCAAGGAAACATTTTGTCAGGCCCTGGGGATTTATCCACCCTAATTAGCCTCAAGATAACAAATACCTCCTCCTCTGTAATCCATGACCTGACTGCTGCTTTGCCTCACTTCTATAGACTCTGCATCCCTCTCCTGAATAAACACAGTTGCAAAAATTCCATTTAAGATCTCCCCTGTCTCTTTTGGTTCCACACATAGATGACCATTCTAATCTACCAGAGGACCAATTTTGCTCCTTGCAATCTTTTTGTTCTTAACATATCTCTAGAAGCCCTTAGGATTCTCCTTCACTTGTCTGATAGAGAACCTTTCTTTTAGTACTCCTGAAATATTTCTTAAATGTTCTCTTGTATGTTTTATACTCCATAAGCACCTTATTTGTTCCTACCTGCATAACCTGCTATTCACCTTCTTTTGTTTCTTAACTAGGGCCTCAATATCTCTCAAAAGCCAAGGTTCCCTTAACCTGTTATCCTTTCCTTTTTATTCTGACAGGAACAGGTAATAGTCATAGTCATAGTCATAGTCATACTTTATTGTCCCGGGGGAAATTGGTTTTCATTAAAGTTGCACCATAAATAATTAAATAGTAATAAAACCATAAATAATTAAATAGTAATATGTAAATTATGCCAGGAAATAAGTCCAGGACCAGCCTATTGGCACAGGGTGTCTGACCCTCCAAGGGAGGAGTTGTAAAGTTTGATGGCCACAGGCAGGAATGACTTCCTGTGACGCTCAGTGTTGCATCTCGGAGGAATGAGTCTCTGGCTGAATGTACTCCTGTGCCCATTATGTAGTGGATGGGAGACATTGTCCAAGATGGCATGCAACTTGGACAGCATCCTCTATTCAGACACCACCGTCAGAGAACCCAGTTCCATCCCCACAACATCACTGGCCTTACGAATGAGTTTGTTGATTCTGTTGATTCTGTTTGTTGATTCTGTGGTGTCTGCTACCCTCAGCCTGCTGCCCCAGCACACAACAGCAAACATGATCGCACTGGCCACCACAGACTCATAGAACATCCTCAGCATCGTCCGACAGATGTTAAAGGACCTCAGCCTCCTCAGGAAACAGAGACGGCTCTGACGCTTCTTGTAGACAGCCCTCAGTGTTCCTTGACCAGTCCAGTTTATTGTCAATTCGTATCCCCAGGCATTTAAATTCCACTTTTGAAGCCCTTCCACTTGCTAAGCTCATCTTTGCCAGAAAACAGTCTGTCCCAATCCACAGTTGCCAGATCCTTTCTGATACCATCAAAATTGGCCTTTTGCTGATTTAGAGCACCAACATGAGGAGCAGACCTATCCTTCTCTATAATTACCATGAAACTAACGGCATTATGATCACTAGATACAAAGAATTCCCCTACACAAATTCCTGTCACCTGCCCTGTCCCGTTCTCTAATATGTGATCCTGTATTGTACATTCTCTTGTTGGGACTTCTATATACTGATTAAGGAAACTTTCCTGAACACATTTGACAAACTCTATCCCTTCTAGTCCTTTTACAGTATGGGAGTCCCAGACAACATGTGGAAAATTAAAATAACCTAATATAACAGCCTTATGCTTCTTGCAACAGTTGGCATTACCTCTACAAATCTGTTCCTCTAAATCTAAATATGAAGTGGCCTATAATATAGCCCCATTAACATAGTCATGTCTTTCTCATTCCTTACTTCTCCACTCTGTCTTGACAGTAATACAACCCCTCCTCCTTTAATCCCTCCTGCTCTATCATGTCTAAAATGTGAATATTGAGCTGCCTCTCCTGCAACCAGTCTCACTAATGGCTGCAATATCATAATTCCATGTGTTGATCATGGAGCTCTTTCCTACAATACTTCTTGCATTGAAATATACGCAGCACAGAACATAAGTCCACTATGCTCAAGGTTTCAATTCAAACTTGTTTTGAAGTCTTAGCAACATCTTTTTTCACAACTTCTCCACTATCTGTTCTGACACCCTGGTTCCTATCCTCCTGCAACTATAGTTTAACCCCCCACCCCCCACCCCATTCAATAGTAGCAAAATTTCCCACTAGGAAATTAGAGCACCTCCAGTTCAGGTGCAAACTATCTTTTCCATACAGGCCCACCTTCCATGGAAGAAGGCCCAATGATTCAAAAAACAGAAGCCCTCCGTCCTACCACAAATCCTTATCCACATGTTAAACTCTATGATCATCCTATCGCCTGGTCTCACCCGTCACCTGGTTGCACCCATCACCTGGTCTCACCCATCACCTGGTCTCACCAGTCACCTGGTCTCACCTATCACCTGGTCTCACCCATCACCTGGTCTCACATATCACCTGGCCTCACCCATCACCTGGTCTCACCCATCACCTGGTCTCACCTATCATCTGTTCTCACCCATCACCTAGTCTCACCTATCACCTGATCTTACCCATCACCTGGTCTCACCTATCACCTGGTCTCACCCATCACCTGGTCTCACCCATCATCTAGTCTCACCTATCACTTGTTCTCACCCATCACCTGGTCTCACCTATCACCTGGTCTCATCCATCACCTGGTCTCACCCATCATCTAATCTCACCTATCACCTGGTCTCACCCATCACCTGGTCGCACCCATCACCTGTTTTCACCCATCACCTGGACTCACCTATCACCTGGTCGCACCCATCACCTGGTCGCACCTATCACCTGGTCTCACCCAGCACGTGGTCTCACCCATCACCCGGTCGCACCTATCACCTGGTCTCACCCATCAGCTGGTCTCACCCATCACTGGTCTCACCTATTACCTGGTCTCACCCATCACCTTGTTTCACCCGTCACCTGGTCTCACCCGTCACCTGGTCTCACCTAGCATCTGGTCTCACCCATCATCTGGTCTCACCCATCATCTGGTCTCACCCGTCATCTGGTCTCACCCGTCACCTGGTCTCACCTAGCATCTGGTCTCACCCATCATCTAGTCTCACCTATCATCTGGTCTCACCCGTCACTTGGTCTCACCTGTCACCTGGTCTCAACCATCACCTGGTCTCACCTATCATCTGGTCTCACCCATCACCTGGTCTCACCCATCACCTGGTCTTACCCATCACCTGGACTCACGCATCACCCGGTCGTACCTATCACCTGGTCTCACACTATAACCTGGTCTCACCCATCACCTGGTCTCTCCCGTCACCTGGTCTTACATATCACTTGTTCTCACCCATCACCTGGTCTCACCTATCACCTGGTCTCACCCATCACCTGGTCTCACCTATCACCTGGTCTCACCCGTCACCTGGTCGCACCCGTCACCTGGTCTCACCAGTCACCTGGTCTCACCCATCACCTGGTCTCACCCATCATCTGGTCTCACCTATCATCTGGTCTCACCCGTCACTTGGTCTCACCTATCACCTCGTCTCACCCATCACCTGGTCTCATCTATCATCTGGTCTCACCCATCACCTGGTCTCACCTATCATCTGGTCTCACCCGTCACTTGGTCTCACCTATCACCTCGTCTCACCCATCACCTGGTCTCATCTATCATCTGGTCTCACCCATCACCTGGTCTCACCTATCATCTGGTCTCACCCAT
The DNA here is from genome assembly GCF_963921235.1 of Mobula hypostoma. Classification (NCBI taxonomy): domain Eukaryota; kingdom Metazoa; phylum Chordata; class Chondrichthyes; order Myliobatiformes; family Myliobatidae; genus Mobula; species Mobula hypostoma. Next base: position 3,441,252 of record NC_086122.1, on the reverse strand, counting down.
CACCTGGTCTCACATATCACCTGATCTTACCCATCACCTGGTCTCACCCATCACCTGGTCGCACCCATCACCTGTTCTCACCCACCACCTGGTCTCACCTATTACCTGGTCACACCTGTCACCTGGTCTCACCTATCACCTGGTCCCACACATCACCTGGTCGCACCTATCACCTGGTCTCACCCAGGACCTGGTCTCATCCATCACCTGGTCTCACCTATCACCTGGTCTCACCCATCACCTTGTTTCACCCGTCACCTGGTCTCACCCATCACCTGGTCTCACCTATCATCTGGTCTCACCCGTCACTTGGTCTCACCTATCACCTCGACTCACCCATCACCTGGTCTCACCTATCATCTGGTCTCACCCATCACCTGGTCTCACCTATCATCTGGTCTCACCCAACACCTGGTCTCACATATCACCTGATCTTACCCATCACCTGGTCTCACCGATCACCTGGTCGCACCCATCACCTGTTCTCACCCATCACCTGGTCTCATCTATCACCTGGTCGCACCTGTCACCTGGTCTCACCTATCACCTGGTCCCACCCATCACCTGGTCGCACCTATCACCTGGTCTCACCCAGCACCTGGTCTCATCCATCATCTGGTCCTACCTATCACCTGGTCTCACCCATCACCCGGTCGCACCTATAAGCTGGTCTCACCCATCAGCTGGTCTCACCCATCACCTCTTCTCACCCATCACCTTGTTTCACCCGTCATCTGGTCTCACCCATCACCTGGTCTCACCCATCACCTTGTTTCACCCGTCACCTGGTCTCACCCATCACCTGGTCTCACCCATCACCTTGTCTTGCCTGTCACCTGGTCTTACCTATCACTTGTTCTCACCCATCACCTGGTCTCACCTATCACCTGGTCTCACCCATTACCTGGTCTCACCTATCACCTGGTCTCACCTATCACCTGGTCTCACCCATCACCTTGTTTCACCCGTCACCTGGTCTCACCTAGCATCTGGTCTCACCCATCACCTGGTCTCACCCATCATCTGGTCTCACCTATCATCTGGTCTCACCCGTCACTTGGTCTCACCTATCATCTGGTCTCACCCATCACCTGGTCTCACCCATCACTTGGTCTTACCCATCACCTGGTCTCATGCATCACCCGGTCGTACCTATCACCTGGTCTCACACTATAACCTGGTCTCACCCATCACCTTGTCTCACCCATCACCTGGTCTCACCTATCACCTGGTCTCACCCATCACCTGGTCTCACCTATCACCTGGTCTCACCCGTCACCTGGTCTCACCAGTCACCTGGTCTCACCCATCACCTGGTCTCACCCATCACCTAGACTCACCTATCATCTGTTCTCACCCATCACCTGGTCTCGCCTATCACTTGATCTTACCCATCACCTGGTCTCACCCATCACCTAGACTCACCTATCATCTGTTCTCACCCATCACCTGGTCTCGCCTATCACTTGATCTTACCCAACATCTGGTGTCATCCATCAACTGGTCTCATCCATCAACTGGTCTTACCCATCACCTGGTCTCACCCATCACCTGGTGTCACCTATCACCTAGTCTCAACCATCACTTGGTCTTACCCATCACCTGGTCTCACCTATCATCTGGTCTCACCCATCACCTGGTCTCACATATCACCTGATCTTACCCATCACCTGGTCTCACCCATCACCTGGTCGTACCCATCACCTGTTCTCACCCATCACCTGTTCTCACCCATCACCTGGTCGCACCTGTCGCCTGGTCTCACCCAACACCTGGTCTCATCCATCACCTGGTCTCACCTATCACCTGGTCTCACCCATCACCTGGTCTCACCTATCACCTGGTCTCACCCATCACCTTGTTTCACCCATCACCTGGTCTCACCCATCACCTGGTCTCACCCATCACCTAGTCTCACCCATCACCTGGTCTCACCCATCACCTGGTCTCACCTATCATCTGGTCTCACCCGTCAATTGGTCTCACCTATCACCTGGTCTTACCCATCACTTGGTCTCACCTATCATCTGGTCTCACCCATCACCTGGTCTCACATATCACCTGATCTTACCCATCACCTAGTCTCACCTAACATCTGGTCTCACCCATCACCTGGTCTCACCCATCATCTGGTCTCACCCGTCACTTGGTCTCACCTATCACCTGGTCTCACCCATCACCTGGTCTCACCTATCATCTGGTCTCACCCATCACCTGGTCTCTCCGATCACCTGGTCTCACCCATCACCTGGTCTCACCCATCACCTGGTCTCACCTATCACCTGGTCTCACCCATCACCCGGTCGCACCTATCACCTGGTCTCACCCATCAGCTGGTCTCACCCATCACCTGGTCTCATCTATCACCTGGTCGCACCTGTCATCTGGTCTCACCTATCACCTGGTCGCACCTATCACCTGGTCTCACCCAGCACCTGGTCTCATCCATCACCTGGTCTCACCTATCACCTGCTCTCACCCATCACCCGGTCACACCTATCACCTGGTCTCACCTATCACCTGCTCTCACCCATCACCCGGTCGCACCTATCACCTGGTCTCATCCATCACCTGGTCTCACCCATCACCTGGTCTCACCCATCACCTGGTCTCACCCATCACCTGGTCTCACCCGTCACCTGATCTCACCCATCACCTGGTCTCACCTATCACCTGGTCTCACTCATCACCTGGTCTCACCCATCATCTGGTCTCACCTATCATCTGGTCTCACCCGTCACTTGGTCTCACCTATCACCTCGTCTCACCCATCACCTGGTCTCATCTATCATCTGGTCTCATCCATCACCAGGTCTCACCTATCATCTGGTCTCACCTTCACCTGGTCTCACATATCACCTGATCTTACCCATCAACTGGTCTCACCCATCACCTGGTCGCACCCATCACCTGGTCTCACCTATCACCTGGTCTCACCTATTACCTGGTCGCACCTGTCACCTGGTCTCACCTATCACCTGGTCCCACCCATCACCTGGTCGCACCTATCACCTGGTCTCACCCAGCACCTGGTCTCATCCATCACCTGGTCTCACCTATCACCTGGTCTCACCCATCACCTTGTTTCACCCGTCACCTGGTCTCACCCATCACCTGGTCTCACCTATCACCTGGTCGCACCTATCACCTGGTCTCACCCATCACCTGGTCTCAGCCATCACCTGGTCTCACCTATCACCTGGTCTCACCCATCACCTGGTCTCACCTATCATCTGGTCTCACCCATCACCTGGTCTGACATATCACCTGATCTTACCCATCACCTGGTCTCACCCATCACCTGGTCGCACCCATCACCTGTTCTCACCCATCACCTGGTCTCACCTATTACCTGGTCGCACCTGTCACCTGGTCTCACCTATCACCTGGTCCCACCCCGCACCTGGTCGCACCTGTCACCTGGTCTCACCCAGCACCTGGTCTCATCCATCACCTGGTCCTACCTATCACCTGGTCTCACCCATCACCCGGTCGCACCTATCAGCTGGTCTCACCCATCAGCTGGTCTCACCCATCACCTCTTCTCACCCATCACCTTGTTTCACCCATCATCTGGTCTCACCCATCACCTGGTCTCACCTATCACCTGGTCTCACCCATCACCTTGTTTCACCCGTCACCTGGTCTCACCCATCACCTGGTCTCACCTATCATCTGGTCTCACCCATCACCTGGTCTCACCCATCACCTGGTCTTACCCATCACCTGGTCTGACCCATCACCCGGTCGTACCTATCACCTGGTCTCACCCACCACCTTGTCTCACCCATCACTTGGTCTTGCCCGTCACCTGGTCTTACCTATCACTTGTTCTCACCTATCACCTGGTCTCATCTATCACCTGGTCTCACCCATTACCTGGTCTCACCTATCACCTGGTCTCACCCATCACCTGGTCTTACCTATCACTTGTTCTCACCCGTCACCTGGTCTCACCCATCACCTGGTCTCACCTATCATCTGGTCTCACCCGTCACTAGGTCTCACCTATCACCTGGTCTCACCCATCACCTGGTCTCACCTATCATCTGGTCTCACCCATCACCTGGTCTCACATATCACCTGATCTTACCCATCACCTGGTCTCACCCATCACCCGGTCGTACCTATCACCTGGTCTCACCCATCACCCGGTCGCACCTATCACCTGGTCTCACCCATCAGCTGGTCTCACCCATCACCTGGTCTCATCTATCACCTGGTCGCACCTGTTCATCTGGTCTCACCTATCACCTGGTCGCACCTATCACCTGGTCTCACCCAGCACCTGGTCTCATCCATCACCTGGTCTCACCTATCACCTGCTCTCACCCATCACCCGGTCGCACCTATCACCTGGTCTCATCCATCACCTGGTCTCACCCATCACCTGGTCTCACCTGTCAGCTGGTCTCACCCATCACCTTGATTCACCCGTCACCTGATCTCACCCATCACCTGGTCTCACCTATCACCTGGTCTCACCCATCACCTGGTCTCACCCATCATCTAGTCTCACCTATCATCTGGTCTCACCCGTCACTTGGTCTCACCTATCACCTCTTCTCACCCATCACCTGGTCTCATCTATCATCTGGTCTCATCCATCACCAGGTCTCACCTATCATCTGGTCTCACCCATCACCTGGTCTCACATATCACCTGATCTTACCCATCAACTGGTCTCACCCATCACCTGGTCGCACCCATCACCTGTTCTCACCTACCACCTGGTCTCACCTATTACCTGGTCGCACCTGTCACCTGGTCTCACCTATCACCTGGTCCCACCCATCACCTGGTCTCACCTATCACCTGGTCTCACCCAGTACCTGGTCTCATCCATCACCTGGTCAAACCTATCACCTGGTCTCACCCATCACCTTGTTTCACCCGTCACCTGGTCTCACCCATCACCTGGTCTCACCTATCATCTGGTCTCACCCGTCACTTGGTCTCACCTATCACCTCGTCTCACCCATCACCTGGTCTCACCTATCATCTGGTCTCACCCATCACCTGGTCTCACATATCACCTGATCTTACCCATCACCTGGTCTCACCCATCACCCAGTCGTACCTATCACCTGGTCTCACCCATCACCCGGTCGCACCTATCACCTGGTCTCACCCATCAGCTGGTCTCACCCATCACCTGGTCTCATCTATCACCTGGTCGCACCTGTCATCTGGTCTCACCTATCACCTGGTCGCACGTATCACCTGGTCTCACCCAGCACCTGGTCTCATCCATCACCTGGTCTCACCTATCACCTGCTCTCACCTATCACCCGGTCGCACCTATCACCTGGTCTCATCCATCACCTGGTCTCACCCATCACCTGGTCTCACCTATCATCTGGTCACACCCGTCACTTGGTCTCACCTATCACCTCGTCTCACCCATCACCTGGTCTCATCTATCATCTGGTCTCATCCATCACCAGGTCTCACCTATCATCTGGTCTCATCCATCACCTGGTCTCACCTATCACCTGGTCTCACCCATCACCTGGTCGCACCCATCACCTGTTCTCACCCATCACCTGGTCTCACCTATTACCTGGTCGCACCTGTCACCTGGTCTCACCTATCACCTGGTCCCACCCATCACCTGGTCGCACCTGTCACCTGGTCTCACCCAGCACCTGGTCTCATCCATCACCTGGTCCTACCTATCACCTGGTCTCACCCATCACCCGGTCGCACCTATCAGCTGGTCTCACCCATCAGCTGGTCTCACCCATCACCTGGTCTCACCTAGCATCTGGTCTCACCCATCACCTGGTCTCACCCATCACCTGGTCTTACCCATCACCTGGTCTCACCCATTACCCGGTCGTACCTATCACCTGGTCTCACCCATCACCCGGTCGCACCTATCACCTGGTCTCACCCATCAGCTGGTCTCACCCATCACCTGGTCTCACCTATCACCTGGTCACACCTGTCACCTGGTCTCACCTATCACCTGGTCGCACCCATCACCTGGTCGCACCTATCACCTGGTCTCACCCAGCACCTGGTCTCATCCATCACCTGGTCTCACCTATCACCTGGTCTCACCCATCACCTGGTCTCACCCATCACCTGGTCTTACCCATCACCTGGTCTGACCCATCACCCGGTCGTACCTATCACCTGGTCTCACCCACCACCTTGTCTCACCCATCACTTGGTCTTGCCAGTCACCTGGTCTTACCTATCACTTGTTCTCACCTATCACCTGGTCTCATCTATCACCTGGTCTCACCCATTACCTGGTCTCACCTATCACCTGGTCTCACCCATCACCTGGTCTTACCTATCACTTGTTCTCACCCATCACCTGGTCTCACCTATCATCTGGTCTCACCCGCCACTTGGTCTCACCTATCACCTCGTCTCACCCATCACCTGGTCTCACCTATCATCTGGTCTCACCATTCACCTGGTCTCACCTATCATCTGGTCTCTCCCATCACCTGGTCTCACATATCACCTGATCTTACCCATCACCTGGTCTCACCCATCACCTGGTCGCACCCATCACCTGTTCTCACCCATCACCTGGTCTCACCTATTACCTGGTCGCACCTGTCACCTGGTCTCACCTATCACCTGGTCGCACCTGTCACCTGGTCTCACCCAGCACCTGGTCTCATCCATCACCTGGTCCTACCTATCACCTGGTCTCACCCATCACCCGGTCGCACCTATCAGCTGGTCTCACCCATCAGCTGGTCTAACCTATCATCTGATCTCACCTGTCACTTGGTCTCACCTATCACCTCGTCTCACCCATCACCTGGTCTCACCTATCATCTGGTCTCACCTATTACCTGGTCGCACCTGTCACCTGGTCTCACCTATCACCTGGTCCCACCTATCACCTGGTCGCACCTGTCACCTGGTCTCACCCAGCACCTGGTCTCATCCATCACCTGGTCCTACCTATCACCTGGTCTCACCCATCACCCGGTCGCACCTATCAGCTGGTCTCACCCATCAGCTGGTCTCACCCATCACCTCTTCTCACCCATCACCTTGTTTCACCCATCATCTGGTCTCACCCATCACCTGGTCTCACCTATCACCTGGTCTCACCCATCACCTTGTTTCACCCGTCACCTGGTCTCACCCATCACCTGGTCTCACCTATCATCTGGTCTCACCCATCACCTGGTCTCACCCATCACCTGGTCTTACCCATCACCTGGTCTGACCCATCACCCGGTCGTACCTATCACCTGGTCTCACCCACCACCTTGTCTCACCCATCACTTGGTCTTGCCCGTCACCTGGTCTTACCTATCACTTGTTCTCACCTATCACCTGGTCTCATCTATCACCTGGTCTCACCCATTACCTGGTCTCACCTATCACCTGGTCTCACCCATCACCTGGTCTTACCTATCACTTGTTCTCACCCATCACCTGGTCTCACCCATCACCTGGTCTCACCTATCATCTGGTCTCACCCGTCACTTGGTCTCACCTATCACCTCGTCTCACCCATCACCTGGTCTCACCCATCACCTAGACTCACCTATCATCTGTTCTCACCCATCACCTGGTCTCGTCTATCACTTGATCTTACCCAACATCTAGTGTCATCCATTAACTGGTCTCATCCATCAACTGGTCTTACCCATCACCTGGTCTCACCCATCACCTGGTGTCACCTATCATCTAGTCTCAACCATCACTTGGTCTTACCCATCACCTGGTCTCACCTATCATCTGGTCTCACCCATCACCTGGTCTCACATATCACCTGATCTTACCCATCACCTGGTCTCACCCATCACCAGGTCGTACCCATCATCTGTTCTCACCCATCACCTGGTCTCACCTATCACCTGGTCGCACCTGTCGCCTGGTCTCACCCACCACCTGGTCTCATCCATCACCTGGTCTCACCTATCACCTGGTCTCACCCATCACCCGGTTGCACCTATCACCTGGTCTCACCCATCACCTGGTCTCACCTATCACCTGGTCTCACCCATCACCTTGTTTCACCCATCACCTGGTCTCACCCATCACCTGGTCTCACCCATCACCTAGTCTCACCCATCACTTGGTCTCACCCATCACCTGGTCTCACCTATCATCTGGTCTCACCCGTCAATTGGTCTCACCTATCACCTGGTCTTACCCATCACTTGGTCTCACCTATCATCTGGTCTCACCCATCACCTGGTCTCACATATCACCTGATCTTACCCATCACCTAGTCTCACCCATCACCTGGTCGCACCCATCACCTGTTCTCACACATCACCTGGTCTCACCTATCACCTGGTCTCACCCATCACCTGGTCTCACCTAACATCTGGTCTCACCCATCACCTGGTCTCACCCATCATCTGGTCTCACCCGTCACTTCGTCTCACCTATCACCTGGTCTCACCCATCACCTGGTCTCACCTATCATCTGGTCTCACCCATCACCTGGTCTCACATATCACCTGATCTCACCCATCACCTGGTCTCACCCATCACCCGGTCGTACCTATCACCTGGTCTCACCCATCACCCGGTCGCACCTATCACCTGGTCTCACCCATCAGCTGGTCTCACCCATCACCTGGTCTCATCTATCACCTGGTCGCACCTGTTCATCTGGTCTCACCTATCACCTGGTCGCACCTATCACCTGGTCTCACCCAGCACCTGGTCTCATCCATCACCTGGTCTCACCTATCACCTGCTCTCACCCATCACCCGGTCGCACCTATCACCTGGTCTCATCCATCACCTGGTCTCACCCATCACCTGGTCTCACCTGTCAGCTGGTCTCACCCATCACCTTGATTCACCCGTCACCTGATCTCACCCATCACCTGGTCTCACCTATCACCTGGTCTCACCCATCACCTGGTCTCACCCATCATCTGGTCTCACCTATCATCTGGTCTCACCCGTCACTTGGTCTCACCTATCACCTCGTCTCACCCATCACCTGGTCTCATCTATCATCTGGTCTCATCCATCACCAGGTCTCACCTATCATCTGGTCTCACCTTCACCTGGTCTCACATATCACCTGATCTTACCCATCAACTGGTCTCACCCATCACCTGGTCGCACCCATCACCTGTTCTCACCTACCACCTGGTCTCACCTATTACCTGGTCGCACCTGTCACCTGGTCTCACCTATCACCTGGTCCCACCCATCACCTGGTCGCACCTATCACCTGGTCTCACCCAGCACCTGGTCTCATCCATCACCTGGTCTCACCTATCACCTGGTCTCACCCATCACCTTGTTTCACCCGTCACCTGGTCTCACCCATCACCTGGTCTCACCTATCATCTGATCTCACCCGTCACTTGGTCTCACCTATCACCTCGTCTCACCCATCACCTGGTCTCACCTATCATCTGGTCTCACCCATCACCTGGTCTCACATATCACCTGATCTTACCCATCACCTGGTCTCACCCATCACCCAGTCGTACCAATCACCTGGTCTCACCCATCACCCGGTCGCACCTATCACCTGGTCTCACCCATCAGCTGGTCTCACCCATCACCTGGTCTCATCTATCACCTGGTCGCACCTGTCATCTGGTCTCACCTATCACCTGGTCGCACGTATCACCTGGTCTCACCTATCACCTGGTCTCATCCATCACCTGGTCTCACCTATCACCTGCTCTCACCTATCACCCGGTCGCACCTATCACCTGGTCTCATCCATCACCTGGTCTCACCCATCACCTGGTCTCACCTATCATCTGGTCACACCCGTCACTTGGTCTCACCTATCACCTCGTCTCACCCATCACCTGGTCTCATCTATCATCTGGTCTCATCCATCACCAGGTCTCACCTATCATCTGGTCTCATCCATCACCTGGTCTCACCTATCACCTGGTCTCACCCATCACCTTGTTTCACCCGTCACCGGGTCTCACCCATCACCTGGTCTCACCTATCATCTGGTCTCACCCGTCACTTGGTCTCACCTATCACCTCGTCTCACCCATCACCTGGTCTCACCTATCATCTGGTCTCACCATTCACCTGGTCTCACCCATCACCTGGTCTCACATATCAGCTGATCTTACCCATCACCTGGTCTCACCCATCACCTGGTCGCACCCATCACCTGTTCTCACCCATCACCTGGTCTCACCTATGACCTGGTCGCACCTGTCACCTGGTCTCACCTATCACCTGGTCCCACCCATCACCTGGTCGCACCTGTCACCTGGTCTCACCCAGCACCTGGTCTCATCCATCACCTGGTCCTACCTATCACCTGGTCTCACCCATCACCCGGTCGCACCTATCAGCTGGTCTCACCCATCAGCTGGTCTCACCCATCACCTGGTCTCACCTAGCATCTGGTCTCACCCATCACCTGGTCTCACCCATCACCTGGTCTTACCCATCACCTGGTCTCACCCATTACCCGGTCGTACCTATCACCTGGTCTCACCCATCACCCGGTCGCACCTATCACCTGGTCTCACCCATCAGCTGGTCTCACCCATCACCTGGTCTCACCTATCACCTGGTCACACCTGTCACCTGGTCTCACCTATCACCTGGTCGCACCCATCACCTGGTCGCACCTATCACCTGGTCTCACCCAGCACCTGGTCTCATCCATCACCTGGTCTCACCTATCACCTGGTCTCACCTATCACCTGGTCTCACCCATCACCTGGTCTTACCCATCACCTGGTCTGACCCATCACCCGGTCGTACCTATCACCTGGTCTCACCCACCACCTTGTCTCAACCATCACTTGGTCTTGCCCGTCACCTGGTCTTACCTATCACTTGTTCTCACCTATCACCTGGTCTCATCTATCACCTGGTCTCACCCATTACCTGGTCTCACCTATCACCTGGTCTCACCCATCACCTGGTCTTACCTATCACTTGTTCTCACCCATCACCTGGTCTCACCCATCACCTGGTCTCACCTATCATCTGGTCTCACCCGCCACTTGGTCTCACCTATCACCTCGTCTCACCCATCACCTGGTCTCACCTATCATCTGGTCTCACCATTCACCTGGTCTCACCTATCATCTGGTCTCTCCCATCACCTGGTCTCACATATCACCTGATCTTACCCATCACCTGGTCTCACCCATCACCTGGTCGCACCCATCACCTGTTCTCACCCATCACCTGGTCTCACCTATTACCTGGTCGCACCTGTCACCTGGTCTCACCTATCACCTGGTCGCACCTGTCACCTGGTCTCACCCAGCACCTGGTCTCATCCATCACCTGGTCCTACCTATCACCTGGTCTCACCCATCACCCGGTCGCACCTATCAGCTGGTCTCACCCATCAGCTGGTCTCACCCATCACCTCTTCTCACCCATCACCTTGTTTCACCCATCATCTGGTCTCACCCATCACCTGGTCTCACCTATCACCTGGTCTCACCCATCACCTTGTTTCACCCGTCACCTGGTCTCACCCATCACCTGGTCTCACCTATCATCTGGTCTCACCCATCACCTGGTCTCACCCATCACCTGGTCTTACCCATCACCTGGTCTGACCCATCACCCGGTCGTACCTATCACCTGGTCTCACCCACCTCCTTGGCTCACCCATCACCTGGTCTTGCCCGTCACCTGGTCTTACCTATCACTTGTTCTCACCCATCACCTGGTCTCACCTATCACCTGGTCTCACCTATCACCTGGTCTCACCCATTACCTGGTCTGACGTATCACCTGGTCTCACCTATCACCTGGTCTCACCCATTACCTGGTCTCACCTATCACCTGGTCTCACCCATCGCCTGGTCTCACCTATCACCTGGTCTCACCCGTCACCTGGTCTCATCTATCACCTGGTCGCACCTGTCACCTGGTCTCACCTATCACCTGGTCTCACCTAGCATCTGGTCTCACCCATCACCTGGTCTCACCGATCACCTATTCTTACCCATCACCTGGTCTCAGCCATCACCCGGTCGTACCTATCACCTGGTCGCACCCATCACCCGGTCGCACCTATCACCTGGTCTCACCCATCAGCTGGTCTCACACATCACCTGGTCTCACATATCACCTGGTTGCACCTGTCACCTGGTCTCACCTATCACCTGGTTGCACCCATCACCTGGTCGCACCTATCACCTGCTCTCACCCATCACCCGGTCGCACCCATCACCTGGTCTCACCCGTCACCTGGTCTCACCCATCACCTGGTCTTACCCATCACCTGGTCTCACCCATCACCTGGTCGCACCCATCACCTCGTCTCACCCATCACCTTGTCTCACCCATCACCTGGTCTCGCCCGTCACCTGGTCTTACCTATCACTTGTTCTCACCCATCACCTGGTCTCACCCATCATCTGGTCTCACATATCATCTGGTCTCACCCGTCACTTGGTCTCACCTGTCACCTGGTCTCAACCATCACCTGGTCTCACCTATCATCTGGTCTCACCCATCACCTGGTCTCACCCATCACCTGGTCTTACCCATCACATGGTCTCACCCATCACCCGGTCGTACCTATCACCTGGCTCACACTATAACCTGGTCTCACCCATCACCTTGTCTCACCCATCACCTGGTCTCTCCCGTCACCTGGTCTTACATATCACTTGTTCTCACCCATCACCTGGTCTCACCTATCACCTGGTCTCACCCATCACCTGGTCTCACCTATCACCTAGTCTCACCCGTCACCTGGTCGCACCCGTCACCTGGTCTCACCTATCACCTGGTCTCACCCATCACCTGGTCTCAATTATCACCTGGTCTCACCCATCACCTGGTCTCACCCATCAGCTAGACTCACCTATCATCTGCTCTCACCCATCACCTGGTCTCACCTATCACCTGATCTTACCCATCACCTGGTCTCACCCATCAACTGGTCTTACCTATCACCTGGTCTCACCTATCACCTGGTCTCACCCATCACCTTGTCTCACCTATCACCTGGTCTCACCCGTCACCTGGTCGCACCCGTCACCTGGTCTCACCTATCACCTGGTCTCACCCATCACCTGGTCTCAATTATCACCTGGTCTCACCCATCACCTGGTCTCACCCATCATCTGGTCTCACCCGTCACTTGGTCTCACCTATCACCTTGTCTCACCCATCACCTGGTCTCACCTATCATCTGGTCTCACCCATCACCTGGTCTCACATATCACCTGGTCTCACATATCACCTGGTCTCACATATCACCTGATCTTACCCATCACCTGGTCTCACCCATCACCTGGTCGCACCC